>NW_004797792.1:174774-175727 GCF_000002075.1 Aplysia californica
GAATTAATAGACAGAGAGATAGGATGGGGCCCCCGAATAGTTTAAAAAAATATAATTTAAACTGGCAACAGAGAGGCTAAATTGAACGACACCTTCCAGATTGTTCTAAATGATGTCATCGTTTCAATTTTTCGTTGGCCTAACTGACAAAGTCGGTGTCGAAATATCTTCCTATTGCATTAACTATTATTCAAGATCTTCGTCTCCTCCATGTTGTCTGACCTACTGTCTGTCTTTTTCCAACCAGAAGAGTCGAAGAAAAGGATGAGAGACCCGAAGATGAAGAAGTTGTTCACCTCTCTCTTCGGAGACGACAGCGAGCCTGATGAAGACCAGGATGAGACAACTCTCACTCCGGTAACATCTGGGAGTAATGAAAAGTCGTATGACCCCATCGTGTCCACTCGTCTCAAAGACAACAAACTCGATACTTCTGAGGTTCAGGTCAAATTTGGGGACAAGAAACATGGTCATCGGAGGTCACAGAGTTCAGGCTCATCCTTGTCTTCTTCCAAACTCCACCCCTCATCCACGAGTTTTGCCCCCTCATCCACGAGTTCTGCCCCCTCATCCACGAGTTCTGCAACCTCATCCACGAGTTCTGCCCCCTCATCCACGAGTTCTGCCTCCTCATCCACGAGTTCTGCCCCCTCATCCACGAGTTCTGGTCATCGAAGGTCACAGAGTTCAAGTAGCCATAGACTAAACCTGTCAACGACGTCATCAGCCAAAACCTGTTCCCCAGAGGGTCATCATCGTAATTCCAATGAGAACAAATCCAGCAGCTATTTTTCTCAGAAAGCAAAACACCAGCGGAGCTCATCCTTGAGTTCTTCCAAGCCTCACCCCTCATCCAGGAATTCTGACACATCATCCTTGAGTTGTGCCCCCTCATCCTCGAGTTCTGCCACGTCATCCTTGAGTTCTGCCCTCTCATCCACGAGTTCTGCCCC
>NW_004797792.1:176230-183794 GCF_000002075.1 Aplysia californica
GTCAGAGACAATGTCAACGGGAAAGAGGACAGATTCATTAGAAGGTCAGAACACACTGTCCACGAGCAAGTCCCGTGAGCATCGTAGGTCACAAAGTTCAAGTAGCCATAGACCAAACATGCCGGTGACGTCATCAGACAAAACCTGTTCCCCGGATGTTCATCATCGTGATTTCAAAGAGAACAAATCAAACAGTGACTCCTCCCTGCGACACCAACGGAGCTCATCCTCAAGTTCTTCTAAGCCACGCACCTCATCCTCGAGTTCTACTCCCTCGTCCTCGAGTTCTGCCCCATCATCCTCGAGTTCTCCTCCCTCGTCCTCGAGTTCTGCCCCCTCATCCTCGAGTTCTCCTCCCTCATCCTCGAGTTCTGCCACCTCATCCTCGAGTTCTGCCCCCTCATCCACGAGTTGTGCCCCCTCAACCCCGGGCTCTTCCAAGCCCCGCCCCTCATCCTCTTCGTCCAAGTCCGCGAAAATGTCAGCGGGAAAGAAGTCTGATTTATTGGATGGTCAAGACAAACTGTCCTCGAGAAAGTCACGTGAGCATCGTAGGTCACAAAGTTCAAGTAGCCATAGACCAAACATGTCTGTGACGTCATTAGACAAAACCTGTTCCCAAGAGGTTCTTCATCGTGATTCCAACGAGAAAAAATCAAACAGTGACTCCTCGCTGCAAGAAAAACTCCAGCAGAGTTCATCCTCGAGTTCTTCCAAGCCCCATCCCTCACCCTCTTCATCAAAGTCTGAGACAATTTCAGCGGGAAAGAGGGCAGATTCGTTGGAAGCTCAGAACAAACTGTCCACTAGAAAGTCCCGTGAGCAGAATACGTCCTCGGGACTGCCTGTGTCGCTCACCACCAGGAAAGTCCCGGATCAGGCGACCGGGGAACAGAAGGCGAAAAACAAACCTAGAATCGTTCAGAAGCCCGTGAAAGAAAAAGATGTGGAGAAACAGAAGAAAGGTAAGTAAAACGGCTTAGAGTTAGAGTAATTGATAAGTACTTTTGGAATCATGAGGGTGTGTGTGTGTGTGTGTGTGTGTGTGTGTGTGTGTGTGTGTGTGTGTGTGCGTGTGTATGTGTGC
The DNA here is from genome assembly GCF_000002075.1 of Aplysia californica. Classification (NCBI taxonomy): domain Eukaryota; kingdom Metazoa; phylum Mollusca; class Gastropoda; order Aplysiida; family Aplysiidae; genus Aplysia; species Aplysia californica. The sequence continues at coordinate 177,318 of NW_004797792.1, forward strand.
GTGTGTGTGTGCGTGTATGTGTGTGTGTGTGTGTGTATTTATATATACACAGTCAAACCTTTGTGAAACGGCTACCCATTGTCAAGGAGAAAAGTGGCCGTATACCGCTGGTGGCTGTCTTTGGCAGGGCTCATCAAAATGGAGAAAACAAATCATTCTCTTCTAAGGTCCAAACCAGGGCTGGTTTCAGACTTTAGACTGTCGTAAGGTTAATTCAAAATGGTTTTTGCTTTTTTTTTTAAAAAAGGGGGTGGGGCGGGTGGTGTAAGAAGGGTTTTTGTCTTGTTGTTTTGTTCGCTTGTTTTTTGGTTATCTTTCTTTTTGTTGCTGACTTTGTGCAAGGGTATAATAAACGAAATATTATGTAAGCAAGACGATAAAGACCAAGTGCCATGGTATAGTCTGGACAACACCAAATGGACAACTTGTCGACCTCATTACACAGGAACTAAGAGGCTAATTGTCCTGATTTTTTGCATGTGCCTCTGAATATTTAAAAAAAACCTAAACATTCTCGATTTCTGTGTATATACTACAAATATAAAAAGGTGTTGTCTATATAATCAGTAGTATTTAATTACAGTCAGCGCAGGGATTTTTTTTATCGGAACAAGAACGGTAGTTGAGTGTTAGTTTCTTTGTTTTGTTTTTTTCTTTTGTTTAAATCTATTTTCTTTTCTTTTTTTTTTGAACTGACTGCATGTGCCGCAAAACGGAATTGTTTTCAGTCCAGCGGTTAGGCTTGTTGGTGACTGTGGGTTTAATGAGTAAAATTTATGTCATATCTTCACAGGTTTTTTTTAGATCAAATGCGTTTCAATTTGCTCTCGCTTTTTCATAAATCACAATGATTAGATAACTTAATTTACGAACCCAAACAAAACGTCGCTTAAAACTTCTGAACTATTTCTTTAAAAAAGCTGATCGAGGCCATCCCTTTTATTCGATAACAAATCCCGAAAAAGGACCACACGTGTATGTTTAGGGAGGGAGTGGCTCTGCCTATGAACCTGCAGGGTGGGGGGGGGGGGGTGCCCAGTGACATGTTTGTAGGCGCTTCAAATTTAACACTCTGTTGACTCCCGGTGTTGGGTTTGACCCAGTTGTATCCCCCCTCCTCCCCCCTCCTCCCCCCTCCTCCCCCCTCCTCCCCCCTCCTCCCCCCAACACCCCCCCCCCTGCCCCCTTAAAACTTCTGGCTAAGGCCCCTGCAACAACTCTCTGTTTTTAATATGGTTTTAGCATGGTACCGAAATTGCAATTTTAAAAAGTGCGCGGAGTTGAGTTTAATAATTGTGGGGCAGCGTGGTGGAATCAGGCTCTCGTCAAAATAATCAAAGTGAAGAAACTTGCATTTTTCCGCAGGTTTGTGAATTTTTGTCAAATATATGATTTTTGGCCAAACACCTTTCGTGCCCCTTAAAGAATTCATTTCTGTGTAGATTTTTCTGAAAAACGTTGACTAAAGGTACAAAAAAATGTAAATTTTCAGTTACCATGGACTCTTAAGCTGAGGAAATAACTAATCTTTGGCGGCTATTTTCTTACAAATTTAACCTCTGAAAACAGGTGACCCCCACCTCCTTCTTTTGCAAATATCACGACTTGTATTCAAGATAAATGGACATTTTTTTAACAAGCTTTAAGATAATACCAATAACTCTGCATGCCCCAAAATCGACGAGAGCCTGCTTCAACCACACTGCCTCACAATTACTAATGGTTATAAGGACAGCACCTCTTTGTATTTGTTGCATATGCACGAAAATCGAGATATTTTAGGTCTTTTAGAATTCAGAGACGCGTGCAAAAAAATTAGAGAGATTCGATATTTAGATTCCGAGTAATGCGTCAATGAGGTCTATCAAAATCGTTGTTTTCTATAAGGCTAAATTTATGCCCTCAATGATTCTATCTCAGTAATTCGGAGATTGTCCAACTGGAGTAAACAAATTAGACACTTGTAGTTTTTTAAGTTGGGGCATTTCAATCGAATGGATACAATATTTTGAATCTGATGCATATGACATTTACTGAACATTTTTCATTTGGTTTTTAAAAAAACAAAGTTCTTCCCTTCTTCATGTTGCCTGACCTACTTTTTATCGTGGTTTTTCCCCCAGCGGAGACGAGCTTAAAGAAGATAGACCTGAAGAAACTGTTCCACTCTCTGTTTGAGGATGACAGCGAGCCTGATGAAGACAGCGAGAAAAATAAAACGCTCACTCCGGAAACGTCTACAAAAAACGGTCAAACTAGTGAGCCTCACGCGTCCAGCTATCTCAAAGACAAGAAATCCATGAGCAGCAAATCTGACGACTGTCAGAAAAAACATGGCGACAACAAATCAGGTCACATTCGCTCATCGTCTACTGGACACCGCAAACTACAACATTCCTCTGTAGACAAAGACAGAGTGTCGGAGACTCCGAGCAGTTCTAGCTCCAGCAAATCCAACAGCGACTGTTCTGAGACGAAAAAACCTCAACCACGTTCACGATCCCTCTCTTCCAGACCTCACTCCTCTTCCTCGTCACCAAAACCTCAGACATCTTCGTCGAAATCGGGAACTGTTGAAATCGACGTTCGTGACAAAGTACCATCATCAGAATCTGTGACATCTTCGTCGAAACTAAAAACAGTCGGAATCAACGATCAGGACAAACTGTCATCAAAACCTGTGACTTCTTCGTCGAAACAGACAACAGCTGAAATCAACAGCCAGGACAAAATATCCCCGGAGAAATCTCAGAAAAGAAATCCATCCCGCGAGGGAGCTGTGGAGCTTTCCAAACATTACTTTAAACCTCTGGTGGAGAGACAGACCGCCCAAACCGCTCCGTCGCAGATATCGGAGAGAGAGAAGGTCCTCGCCCGTCTGCAGGCCATTAAAGAGCGGACTCTGGCTGCCATCCAAAAAGAGAACGTTCCGAGAGGTAATCGAGGTAAAAAGGAGCAAATGTCTCCCAGAGATGGCTCCGGCAAACAGGATGAGAAAGTCGTAAAGTCTGCTGAAATTGTGCGTGACGTCATTTCCTCTGATGAAGACGAATCTGTGGACAATAACGTGCCGTCTGCCTTGGACATCATGCTGTCTGAGAGAGAAGCTAAACTAGAGAAGGAGAAGATTGCCCGGTTGGCAAAGCAAGCCTGGGAAAGGGCTCAGAAGAAAGATTACTCGAAAACGGAAAACAAAAACAGTCGGAAAAGGAAGTCGGTTCACAAAACCGACAGTGGCAGTAGCAGTAAGCATTTCAAGCTTTCTCCCAGTCAGACGTCTGGGAACCAGGAGAAGAAAAAAGAACGCCGTCCGTCACCCTTATCCGACATGGAAACGAACCTCGTGCCAAGTAAGGCAAAGAAACTTATCGTCAAACACTGCACAAGTGCTGCTCCTCCGCCCATGGGCTTTCAGGCGCTTCTTGCAATGGCTGAACAAAATCAGAAAGAACCAACAAAACCGACCCCATCTATCTCAAATAAGAATAACAAAAAGGAGGAGAAAAGGCCAATGACCCAGAAAGAGAAGGAGAGGAAGGAAAGACTTAAGTCCAAGAAGTATCAGGAGTGGTTGAAAAATGGTGGGAAAGCCCCATGTCAGAAAAAAATTTCCGTTGACGAAGCTTCTCCTCCGTCTTCGTCCCAAACACGAGCTCCGCCTTCGTCCAGTTCTTCACGAGACAAGTTTAAGCCAACACCAGTCAGCAAGCCTACGCCTTGCATGGGTGTTAAAATGTCACTGAACAACCACACGTCTTCTGTGAATGCTAAACCGTCCTTGAACAAGCCCACGTCTTTTACGACCGCTAAAGCGTCATTGAAATCCCCCACGTCCTCATGTGTGAGTTCTGACACGTCATTGAAAAAGTCTACATCTTCTACGTCCTCTAAACCGTCACTGAGCAAATCCACGTCCTCTATGAGCGCTAAATCGTCACTGAGCAAGCAGCACAGAGGAGAGCCCCAGCGACCACCCAGCAACAACCACGTGACCAACAGAGGAAAAGCCAGCAGCGTCCCTCACATGAACGAGACCCTCCTTGTGTGTGGGCCGGGCAGTGACAGCGAGGAGGAAGAACCATCAGCTCTACACAGTTTTAACAATCCTTTCGACAGGATCGTTAGTCAGGTGCACAAACACAAGAGGTCACACCCACGCACACAGTCGGGTGAGTTTTGTTTTGTCTCGTTATGTTAACATCATGATATTATTTGCCCTTAGAAAAGATTCTCACATCAACCGACAGGACAAACAAAGACACGGAAAGATAAATCTTGTACGGTAATTCAACAAATTATAATAAGCAGCGTTCTCAATGTCTAAGAAACTCATAGTCCCAAACTGTAACTTCCACTGTAATATAATTATTATCCTTGTACTTGTAGCCATGTCAACAATTTCTCTCGTTACGTGCACTCTCTCTCTCTCTCTCTCTCTCTCTCTCTCTCTCTCTCTCTCTCTCTCTCTCTCTCTCTCTCTCTCTCTCCCTCTACCACTTTCTCCCCCCTAATTAACACAAACGCACAAAAACCCACCCCCCTTTTTTGTTTTTCTTCTTCTTTTCCCCCCTCCCCCCCCCCGTCTCCCTCCCTCTTGCCCCCCCTCTCTCTCTCTCTCTCTCTCTCTCTCTCTCTCTCTCCTCTCTCTCTCTCTCTCTCTCTCTCTCTCTCTCTCTCTCTCTCTCTCTCTCTCTCTCTCTCTCTCTCTCTCTCTCTCTCTCTCTCTCTCAGACCTTCCCTTATGTGACGCTGCAGTGGCCATTGATTCCCGACCTGTGAAGTAGAGAGTGACGGAGAACTCTTTGTTCTTTCTCCTGAACTTCTAAATAAGTGGATGATGATGATGATGATGATGATGATGATGATGATGATGATGATGATGATGATGATGATGATGATGATGATGATGATGATGATGATGATGATGATAGGACATTGGGGAGATTGGAGAGGTTGTTAGAATGCGGTTGTTGATAAATATATATCTCTATCTCCTTGATAACTTCTTGAGCAAAGTGCACTGTTCTCCTAATCGTTATTCATTTGAATTGTTGTTTTCTTGAGACATTCGAGTTATTGTTTGTTTCTTATTTTCAATTTGTTTGTTGTTGGTTTGTTGTTGGTTTGTTGTTGTTGTTGTTTTTTTCCTTTTTTATTTGTTTGTTGTTGTTGGGTTTTTTAAAACTTATTTGAATGATTATTATTTTGAAACTTGTGAATCAATGTTTTCTTAATTTAACACATCTGAATTACCGTTTTTCTCTACACAGGCCCAACTCTTAAGAAGAAGATGAGACTAGACAATGATTTTGACGAGGAGGAAGATTCTGGTATGGACGATTTTATCGATGACAATGAAGAGGGAAACGATGTGAATGTTTCCAAGGAGATCCAGAGAATGTTTGGCTATGACAGAAGCAGGTAACACTCAAGCTTGTGGAAAGACTTTTCTACAGGACAGCCATGATCTGATGAAACGCATTTTTTGTTCATTTTGGAGGGGAAATTGTTTATTCCACTAATGAATTTTACCTGTCGAAAACCATCTTGAGATATCAATATGAAAGCCTCACTGTGACTAGTTTTTGAATAAATTAGCATTTCAAATTTGTTAAAAAACACATTTATTTCCAATGTGATCTGAAGAAACACATTTTTTTCCAGAGATGATCCAATGAAATGCATTTATTCTTGCGTATCAACCGTCCACACTAGTAAAATTGTTCACTTCGTGGTCGGCCTCTGTGGTGTAGTGGTTAGGTGCTTCGCAGTAAAACGCAAGAGACCCGAGTACGATTCCCGAGTGGGGAGAGAATTTACTATCTGGTGTCTCGGACTTTTTGTTGGGATAATGTATCCCTCTCAGCTCGGGTTGGCGCAGACGGGCAGGGTCGAAGCATGCCTCCATAAATTATCTAAATAGTGCATATGGGAGAGAGAGAGAGAGAGAGAGAGAGAGAGAGAGAGAGAGAGAGAGAGAGAGAATGGGGGTTCTACAAAATTACTTCTTGTAGGGTAATCGAATCGTGAATGAAATTATGTTTGGGTCAGTTAACACTTTGTGATCACTTCGCGCAATAATGCGACAGTGAAAATTATCCTTTCCGTCACCTGGAGCAGTTCTGTACCAGGCCCGAGAAGTCTGTTGCAGTTATGCTCATGGCTAGGTGACCAGATGGGGCATTTTGTGACTGCAAAGTGTTAATTTAAATGGTCGGACAGAATTGCCGTACCAAAGATATAAATGGTCGTTGTCTTGTTGTGAACACGATGTTGATATGAAAGCACAGGATAGTTAGGGGGGGGGGGGATCGTTAGTGAGTGGGGCAAATCTGATATGTAATAATCCTTAGGTCGAGAGTATGTTAACAAAATAAAACAATATGATTTTTAATTATTTTTTTTTTTGGGGGGGGGGGGGGGGCCCCCCCCTGAAAAATTATTTGTATTGGGGGGTTTTGGGGGGGGGTTTTAAGG
>NW_004797792.1:188726-190097 GCF_000002075.1 Aplysia californica
AAAAAAAGATATGGAAGATAGAGATTTAATGGGAGAGAAGGAGCAAAGAACACCAGACCACCCACCAACCACCCATGAAGGAAATGCAGGTTGATTGGTTATTGATCATTGTATAGGCTTATAGAGGTAAGGCAATTAAAGAGATAGGAACTCCGAAGTTATCATCAAATGGGCGGACAGCCTTATAATCACTATTTTGGCGAGCGCCTGATTTCACCACGATGCCTCACAAGGTAGAAGGCCCCGTTGGGGATTCGAACCACGGCTCTCAGCTCCGATTCCCGTTGAATATTAAATGTGTTGCGGCGTGGTGGAAACGGGCGCTCGTCAATTTTTTTATATATGGAGTTATTGGTATCATCTTAAAGCGTGTTCATTTGCCTTGTTCTAGGTGAAAAATATCCATCTACATATTTTTGTGTTGAATAGAAGACGAAATATTTGCGGTTGAAGAAAGTCAGGGTCGCTTGGTTTCATAGGTGAAATAAGTGAGAAAATCAGAAGAGGCAGAGGCAGACAGAGGGAAAAGATACTGGACAAGATGACAACATGGCTAGGAGCAGCAAGAATAACAGACACCATTGCTGCAACACAAGACAGAGTGAAGTGGAGGTCCATGATCGCCCACGCCAGTCGGCAAGGCACCGGATGATGAAGTGAGAAAATGGCCTCCAAAGTTTTGTAATTGGGAATCTGAAAATTGACATTTTCTGTGCTTTTAATCAATGTTTTTCAGTAAAATCAACACATAAATTTGTTTTTAAATGGATATAAAAGGTGTTGAGCAATTTAAAAAGAAAGAAAATTTGGAAAAAATTTCCCAACCGTCAGAAAATTGCCAATATCTTTGATTTCACTATTTTGGCGAGCGCCTGATTTCACCACGATGCCTCACAAGGTAGAAAGTCTCCATGAAAACACTCGACTCGTGGGGCGGGGTGGTGTTTAAAAAATTAAAGGAGGTCGTCTGAATGTTACCAATGTATCTCAGTGTACTTGTGTGTGTGTGTATGTGTGTGTGTGTGCAAGTGTGTGTGTGCAAGTGTGTGTGTGTGTATACGTGTGTGTGTGTGTGTGTGAGTGTGTGTGTGTGTGTCTGCCTGTGTGTGTGCAAGTGTGTGTGTGTGTATACGTGTGTGTGTGTGTGTGTGAGTGTGTATGTGTGTGAGGGTGTGTTCATGATTTTGTGTATGTAAGGGTGTGTGTGTGTGTGTAGGTGTGTGTGTGTGTGTGTGTGTTCATGCTTTTGTGTATGTAAGCGTGTGTATGTGTGTGTATGTGCGTGTCTGTGTGTGTGTGTATATGTGTGTGTCGTGTGTGTGTGTGTGTTGTGTGTGTGTGTGTGTGTGTGTGTGTGTGTGTGTGTGTGTG
>NW_004797792.1:190263-191389 GCF_000002075.1 Aplysia californica
TTACATCAGCATCAAAGTCAACAAAACTTCGACAAGCCACGTAGTAATAATAACAACAGTATTTAACAATTCGTTCGTCCATGTCTAACGATAACCGCTGGTCACAGGGTACCCCCCGACATATTACACAATGTGACAAGCGTCCACCAAGCCCTCAATTTGACTGACCACGTGACCACAATAAAGGGACACTAGGCTACTCCCAGCCAATCAGCTTCTTGACAAGCCGGCAGAACTCCCTGACAGTTTTAATCCCCTACGGCCATAAGCCGCTTGTGAAAATAAAGTTAGATACCCATTGATACAGCCAGATAAGGCGGGGAGGTGTTAAAATGTTGAATGGGTGTCAGTTATGTCATTTCTATAAACTTAAACCTCTATGCAAGAAACTGAAACAAGCGTATCAAAAGGAGTTAGAGACTTACACAACGGGCATCTCAAACAAAGACCGGACCTAAGAAAATAATTTCTTTCTTCCCACATTCGGACGCCATTTTTCGCGCCAAAGTAAAGAAACTGGACGGACGTAATAATATCTTCATCACTTTCTTCATTTCGTTTGTGGAGTTCACTTGGACAACTTTCATCTGCTGCGTTTTTGGGAGTGTGTTTTCCAGTTCTGTCTGCAGTCTTCACGTCGAGGATTTTGTTCCTTCGTGGTGTCTATTTTGTTGATCTCTGACATTTGAGAATCTTGCAGAAGTGTCTGTTTGTTTGTATCAACAAATCAATAGTTGAACATCTTGTGGTCACAACGATACCCGGGAGCACAGAGCCAGGGTGAGTGCAAACATTTCTCTATTTCTTTTTTTTTTTCTAGTTTTGGATTGCTACAGTAACTTTTGCTAAAAAAAAAATTTCAGACCCAGATTTCATTTCTTTTGTTGCTTTCTGTCTAATTTATTTTTCTTAATCATGCTGTCAATGATGATGCGTGCCCGCTTTGAAATTTCGCCTTAAAGTAGCAGCCATGTTGTTCTGCCACCCTTCCGATTCATTTTAGCAGCACGCCAGTTATAAATTTTCTATTTCTTGCCACGAACTCTCTTACACACATACATACACACACATAAACACACAAACACACACACACACACACACACACACACACACACACACACACACA
>NW_004797792.1:191669-193356 GCF_000002075.1 Aplysia californica
TCTCTCTCTCTTTCTCTCTCTCCCTCTCTCACACACACACACACACACTCACACACACACACACACACATACACACACACACATACACACACACAGCAATGAAAAAAGACACTTCAATTGTAACACACGTGGTTATACCACATCAAGCACAAAACGGTAACACCGGTCATCTCGTCACATGGTCATCTCGTCACATGGTCATCTCGTCACATGGTCATCTCGTCACGCCCCAATTATGTGTGACGAAATGACTTCGTTCGTTCATATATCTCTCCAAAATTGTTCGGCTAGTACGAGTAGAGTTTTGGAGGATCAGCCTCAAGCTTTTTTGAAGTTATATAAATCATTAATGTTGATTCAATCTTTGTCCAAACTGTTCCATAGTTGAAGCCAAAATCAAAGTCCGGTAAAGGATTAATAAGGCTTTGTTTGAAAGTAAGGATCTAGCTTTTAGCAAAATTGCAGTACCGAACATTTCTATTAGCTAATTCATTTGTAACCGAACTAATAGTATGATCTTGGCAATCACACCTTTCATCAATAATAATAGGCCAACTTAAAATCTTTGTTGATATGACTCGATAGATTTCAATATTTTCAATACATATTAATGAACGGTGTAGCTGGTCAGGTAGACACGACGACTCGCCCCCCCTCCCCCGGCCTTCCACACATAGCCCCAATCCTCCCCCTAAAAATCGTGATTTGCGATTGCCACGACAAAACGTCTTTGATGTTTGTAAGTGTGCTACGAAATGACCGTCTCCATTCAACCTTGTGGATTTGGAGTGTGACGAGGGGAGCTCGACGTTTCGCCGCCATTACGTCACAGCGTGTTCCTGCGGAAAATAAGAATGATCATTTCGCCCGCAGATTGAATTCAATTACAACTTGAATTAATTTAGTACGTCGCGAGTATGGGATGTGGAAGTAGAACTTTGAGTAGGACGGGTTTATAATATAATGGCGAGACAGTGAAGATAAGAATGTGATGTCTCAGGTTGTAAAAATCCAAAATTACTATTTAAAAAATTTTTTTAAAAGCTTGAAGCTCATTTATCTGACGTATTTCTCGATGTTGATTTGCCCTGTATTGTATACAGAGCCTCATAGGGGCTGTTTGTTTGCAATTTATTTGGCATCAGATGTAATTATATAGAGGCGTCCAAAACAAACTTTAAAATGTAATCACCCAAGCATCGTGTTATGTTATAGGTTATAGGCTTGCACTACCCCCTCAAGCAGCATACAAATTTAAAGCTGAATAAATTCTGCATCTTCTGACACATTAATATTTCATCTATGTTAAGAGACGACCTAGATAAGGTCACTCAAAACTGACCTTAAAAAATCCGGATTTGCATAGATGATTTATTAATGTGTCAGATGATTCAGAGTTCATTTACCTTTAAATTGGTATGCTGCATGAGTAGGTTATGCGAAGCTTTAACACGATGATTTGGTGATTATTTTAATTCTTTCAAGTTTCTTTTGGACGCCACTAATATTCCAGATATTTCAACTGTTAAACTTGTTTCATTTCTTCACCTTTGCTTTTGAGATTACAAACAGGATTTACTGCTTTTTTTTAAAGAATGCATTCTGTTTTCTTCCCTTTCAACAATAACTCTTTACGATCCCTTTCCTTTACAGCTAGCTGTAGTAATGATGATGATAATAATAATAA
>NW_004797792.1:193504-194733 GCF_000002075.1 Aplysia californica
AATAATAATGATAATAATGATAATAATAACAATAACAATAAATAGCATTTGTACTGTGCACACCTCTGCTCGACAGCAAACGCTATGCGCTTTACGCTATATTTTACTCCAGCAGACCATAGAACACTCAGAAACATTCTCGGCTTCTCAGGCGGGAAGCATACAGTGCAGGCAGCCGATTAAGTACGCAAACTCTCAAACTGACAAGAACCTTCGCTGTCTATAGCTGGGTACCTATTCCAACCTGGGTGACGTGAGGAAAATTCGTATCAAGTGCCTTTCCCATGGACACAATGTCGGGCCCCTGACGGATTCGAACCTACGACCCTACGGTTGCAAGTTCAAGAGCCTAACAACTAGGCCTCAAATTAAAAGTTCTTTTTTTTCTGAATCAGCTATTATCAGTGGATTTAAGAACAAATTTTTTTTTTAAATTGCTCAATTTGTTTGTTGAAGTTCCCAAATGAGTTTCCGTATAAGATTAGGGCTGTGTGACAGCCTACATTCATCATCATCACAAAGTGCCAGATCTGCGACAGACATCGGCGATCATGGTTCTCCATTCATTCCTTTGCTCGAATGCTCTCAATAAAGCTACGTTTCCCTGATCTTTCCCTGTTACCCATTTGTTTAGGTTCCCTAAGTATGTTGTTCTGGACCTTCCCCTGCCTCGTTTGCCCTCAATTTTGCCAGTGAGAGCTAGATGTTCAAGACCCTTATGTCTATTTATGTGTCCCAAAAACTGCATTTGTTTTTTCCAGACTGTTTTTAACATTGAGCGTCCCACGTGGGCTTCATCAAGCACTACCTCATTTGACTTCTTTTCTTTCCACGATACTCTTAGCAGTCTCCTACACTTATAGTCCGGATAATTATCATTTTAAGACTTTTACTTTGATGAGGTTAAATGTCTGTCGTTTCAACTTGTTCTGTCTTTTGGGTTTCTGTTTGTTTTTTGTTTTTAAGAGAAGTGCGTTTCGGATTTGTCCAATGTTTTGAATGCAACCTACCCGACAGCGAATAGCGTTTGACATCCAACGATCTTGTCAGTTTGTTAGTGTTCTATGGCCTGCTGGGGTAATAATAATAGGCCTACAATGTAAAGCGCACAGAGCTTGCTGTCGAGCGGGGATATGCGCTATACAATGCTGTTTATTATTATTATTATTATTATTATTATTATTATTATTATTATTAGTATTATTAGTATTATTAGTATTATTAGTATT
>NW_004797792.1:195328-197923 GCF_000002075.1 Aplysia californica
GGGACAAAAAACAAACTCCAGATAAAGTGCTAAGCAAAGAAATCCCATGCCCATGGAGGAAATCTTCTATAGTGAATTCTCAACCGGATATTTTTTTTTTATTTCCTTTTTTTTTGGGGGGGGGGGGGGGAACCAGAGCCGCACATTTTTCTAAAATTTGTCAGAGACTCGCACTTATTATTGATATCCATATATTTGATGACCAATTAACAGCACTGATTTTTTACTGATGAGTACAACAGACATTCTGACCTTGTGTCAGTCATACAGGAATGATACTTCTTTTTCAAATTTCTTTCTGTTGTTGTTGTTGTTGTTGTTGTTGTTGTTGTTGTTGTTTTCTGTTTGTTGTTGTTGTTTTTCCGAAAGAGAGGGCTGGGTGTTGTTTTTTTTGTCTTTTTTGTTTGTTAGTTTTTCCCTTTTTGGGGCTCCATCAGTCAAAAAAAACAACTTTGCAATGTCAATAAAAGGCGTAAAGATGTCACAGTTTTGAAAAGCAGTTTTATATAATGTGTGTGACTCCAACACCCGTTACTTCGTTTGTAAAATATAATGGGAAAAGTAGGAACAAGGTTTTTGGTAAGGAGAATCTTTCTGTTGTTTGGTACTGGCAATCCAAAGGTTTCGATATCTTTAAAAAATGTGAGGCTCTGATAGTGCAAGGTTTGGATTTTTTTTTTTAATCTTTTTTTCAAAACTGCACATCTCTGATGCTTTTTCGATTCTTTCCACAGCTATATTGCGGCACTTGACAGTTTTAGCAACCAGCATATACATGTAGCAATAATAATGATGATGATGATAATGATAATAATAATAATAATAATAATAATAATAATAATAATAATAATAATAATAATGATAATAATAATAATAATAAATAGCATTTGTATAACGCATAACCCCGCTCAACAGCAAACTCTGTGCGCTTTACACTACATTTGTATTTTACATAAAATTACTCAAACAGACCCTTTAACTCTCAGAAGTATTATCAGCTTCCCAGGAAGCATACAGTATAAGCAGCCGATTATAAGCGCTCAAATACTTTCAAACTGACAAGATCTTTCACTTTCTCTTTCACTGTCAAATTTCGTGTTAAGTGTCTTTCCCAAGGACACAACGTCGGATCCCAGACGGGATTATATAGTGCACTGTATATTTTAGTTTTCAAGTTTAAAGTACGTACCTTTTTTTAATTTAAAAATATTTGAGCCTACATTTTTTTCCACCAGTTTAGGTAAAAGTATTAAATAGGTTTTTTTCTTTTTTATTTCAGAAGTAAACTGGTATCGTCTGGCTTTGCTAGCAAACAGAGACGAGTAAACGGCTCTACGTGTATCTGATACCATTCAAAAACCAGATCTTATATTGGAGGAAAAAATGGAAGGGCGAATGAAAGGTGGGTACGATGGTTAAACCTAACTGTTCAGTGCCCTCTTATTTTCTTCTTATTTTTTTTTTGTAATTGTTTTTACGGCACTCGCAATTTCATAAGATCGGTGTCCTTTGCGAGATATACTGTAAAGATTATCTTTTTGATTGTTTGTTAAAACTTGTTTGACTCGTGTCTAGTTATGTAGGTAGGAGAAAATCGAACAAAATGACACAGAGAATCGTAAGCATGACTAAGAGAGAGAGAGAGAGAGAGAGAGAGAGAGAGAGAGAGAGAGAGAGAGAGAGAGAGAGAGTGAGAGAGAGAGAGAAAGAGAAAGAGAGAAAGAAAGGGAGAGAGAAAGAGAGAGAGAAAGAGAGAGAGAGAGAGAGAGAGAGAGAGAGCGAGCGGGAAAAGGTTAGGGGGGGGGGGGGTAGATAGAAAGTGGAATTGATAGACAGAGAGATAGGATGGGGCCCCCGAATAGTTTAAAAAAATATAATTTAAACTGGCAACAGAGAGGCTAAATTGAACACCTTCCAGATTGTTCTAAATGATGTCATCGTTTCAATTTTGGGTTGGCCTAACTGACAAAGTTTGTGTCGAAATTTCTTCCTATTGCATTAACTATTATTCAAGATCTTCGTCTCCTCCATGTTGTCTGACCTACTGTCTGTCTTTTTCCAACCAGAAGAGTCGAAGAAAAGGATGAGAGATCCGAAGATGAAGAAGTTGTTCACCTCTCTCTTCGGAGACGACAGCGAGCCTGATGATGACCAGGATGAGACAACTCTCACTCCAGTAACACCTGGGAGTAATGAAAAGTCATATGACCCCATCGTGTCCACTCATCTCAAAGACAACAAACTCGATACTTCTGAGGTTCAGGTCAAATTTGGGGACAAGAAACATGGTCATCGGAGGTCACAGAGTTCAGGCTCATCCTTGAGTTCTTCCAAACTCCATCCCTCATCCACGAGTTCTGCCCCCTCATCCACGAGTTCTGCCCCCTCATCCACGAGTTCTGCAACCTCATCCATGAGTTCTGCCCCCTCATCCACGAGTTCTGCCCCCTCATCCACGAGTTCTGTTCATCGAAGGTCACAGAGTTCAAGTAGCCATAGACTAAACCTGTCAACGACGTCATCAGCCAAAACTTGTTCCCCAGAGGGTCACCATCGTAATTCCAATGAGAACAAATCCAGCAGCTATTTTTCTCA
>NW_004797792.1:198023-200393 GCF_000002075.1 Aplysia californica
AATTGATAGACAGAGAGATAGGATGGGGCCCCCGAATAGTTTAAAAAAATATAATTTAAACTGGCAACAGAGAGGCTAAATTGAACACCTTCCAGATTGTTCTAAATGATGTCATCGTTTCAATTTTGGGTTGGCCTAACTGACAAAGTTTGTGTCGAAATTTCTTCCTATTGCATTAACTATTATTCAAGATCTTCGTCTCCTCCATGTTGTCTGACCTACTGTCTGTCTTTTTCCAACCAGAAGAGTCGAAGAAAAGGATGAGAGATCCGAAGATGAAGAAGTTGTTCACCTCTCTCTTCGGAGACGACAGCGAGCCTGATGATGACCAGGATGAGACAACTCTCACTCCAGTAACACCTGGGAGTAATGAAAAGTCATATGACCCCATCGTGTCCACTCATCTCAAAGACAACAAACTCGATACTTCTGAGGTTCAGGTCAAATTTGGGGACAAGAAACATGGTCATCGGAGGTCACAGAGTTCAGGCTCATCCTTGAGTTCTTCCAAACTCCATCCCTCATCCACGAGTTCTGCCCCCTCATCCACGAGTTCTGCCCCCTCATCCACGAGTTCTGCAACCTCATCCATGAGTTCTGCCCCCTCATCCACGAGTTCTGCCCCCTCATCCACGAGTTCTGCAACCTCATCCATGAGTTCTGCCCCCTCATCCACGAGTTCTGCCCCCTCATCCACGAGTTCTGCCCCCTCATCCACGAGTTCTGTTCATCGAAGGTCACAGAGTTCAAGTAGCCATAGACTAAACCTGTCAACGACGTCATCAGCCAAAACTTGTTCCCCAGAGGGTCACCATCGTAATTCCAATGAGAACAAATCCAGCAGCTATTTTTCTCAGAAAGCAAAACACCAGCGGAGCTCATCCTTGAGTTCTTCCAAGCCTCACCCCTCATCCAGGAATTCTGACACATCATCCTTGAGTTGTGCCCCCTCATCCTCGAGTTCTGCCACGTCATCCTTGAGTTCTGCCCTCTCATCCACGAGTTCTGCCCCCTCATCCACGAGTTGTGCCCCCTCATCCACGAGTTGTGCCCTCTCATCCGCTAGTTGTGTCCCCTCATCCACGAGTTGTGCCCCCTCATCCACGAGTTGTGCCCCTTCATCCACGAGTTGTGCCCCATCATCCACGAGTTGTGCCCCCTCATCCACGAGTTGTGCCCCTTCATCCTCGAGCTCTTCCAAGCCCCGCCCTTCATCCCCTTCGTCCAAGTCCGCGAAAATGTCAGCGGGAAAGAAGTCAGATTGGTTGGATGGTCAACACAAAATATCCACGAGCAAGTCACGTGAGCATCGTAGGTCACAAAGTTCAAGTAGTCATAGACCAAACATGTCGGTGACGTCTTCAGGCAAAACCTGTTCCCATGATGTTCGTCATCGTGACTTCATAGAGAACAAATCAAACGGCGACTCCTTGCTGCAAGAAAAACACCAGCAGAGCTCATCTTCGAGTTTTTCTAAGCCCCGCCCCTCAGCCTCAAGTTCTTCCAAACCCCGCCCTTCATCCTCGAATTCTCCCAAGCTCCATCCCTCAGCTTCCTCGTCAAAGTCAGAGACAATGTCAACGGGAAAGAGGACAGATTCATTAGAAGGTCAGAACACACTGTCCACGAGCAAGTCCCGTGAGCATCGTAGGTCACAAAGTTCAAGTAGCCATAGACCAAACATGTCGGTGACGTCATCAGACAAAACCTGTTCCCCGGATGTTCATCATCGTGATTTCAAAGAGAACAAATCAAACAGTGACTCCTCCCTGCGACACCAACGGAGCTCATCCTCGAGTTCTTCTAAGCCCCGCACCTCATCCTCGAGTTCTACTCCCTCGTCCTCGAGTTCTGCCCCCTCGTCCTCGAGTTCTCCTCCCTCGTCCTCGAGTTCTGCCCCCTCAACCTCGAGTTCTCCTCCCTCATCCTCGAGTTCTGCCCCCTCATCCTCGAGTTCTGCCCCTTCATCCACGAGTTGTGCCACTTCATCCCCGGGCTCTTCCAAGCCCCGCCCCTCATCCTCTTCGTCCAAGTCCGCGAAAATGTCAGCGGGAAAGAAGTCCGATTTATTGGATGGTCAAGACAAACTGTCCTCGAGAAAGTCACGTGAGCATCGTAGGTCACAAAGTTCAAGTAGCCATAGACCAAACCTGTCTGTGACGTCATCAGACAAAACCTGTTCCCAAGAGGTTCTTCATCGTGATTCCAACGAGAACAAATCAAACAGTGACTCCTCGGTGCAAGAAAAACTCCAGCAGAGTTCATCCTCGAGTTCTTCCAAGCCCCATCCCTCACCTTCTTCATCAAAGTCTGAGACAATTTCAGCGGGAAAGAGGGCAGATTCGTTGGAAGCTCAGAACAAACTGTCCA
>NW_004797792.1:200493-206249 GCF_000002075.1 Aplysia californica
TAGAAAGTCCCGTGAGCAGAATACGTCCTCGGGACTGCCTGTGTCGCTCACCACCAGGAAAGTCCCGGATCAGGCGACCGGGGAACAGAAGGCGAAAAACAAACCTAGAATCGTTCAGAAGCCCGTGAAAGAAAAAGATGTGGAGAAACAGAAGAAAGGTAAGTAAAACGGCTTAGAGTTAGAGTAATTGACAAGTACTTTTGGAATCATGAGGGTGTGTGTGGGGGGGGGGGATGCGTGTGTGTGTGTGCGTGTATGTGTGTGTATTTATATATACACAGTCAAACCTTTGTGAAATGGCTACCCATTGTCAAGGAGAAAAGTGGCCGTATACCGCTGGTGGCTGTCTTTGGCAGGGCTGATCAAAATGGAGAAAACAAATCATTCTCTTCTAAGGTCCAAACCAGGGCTTGTTTCAGACTTTAGACTGTCGTAAGGTTAATTCAAAATTGTTTTTGTTTTCTTTTGAAAAACGGGCGTGGGGCGGGTGGTGTAAGAAGGGTTTTTGTCTTGTTGTTTTGTTCGCTTGTTTTTTGGTTATCTTTCTTTTTGTTGCTGACTTCGTGCAAGGGTATAATAAACGAAATATTATGTAAGCAAGACGATAAAGACCAAGTGCCCTGGTATAGTCTGGACAACACCAAATGGACAACTTGTCGACCTCATTACACAGAAACTAAGAGGCTAATTGTCCTGATTTTTTGCATGTGCCTCTGAATTTATAAAAAAAAACTACAAATATAAAAAGGTGCTGTCTATATAATCATTAGTATTTAATTACAGTCAGCGCATGGATTTTTTTTATCGGAACAAGAACGGTAGTTGAGTGTTAGTTTTTTTGTTGTTTTTTTTCTTTTGTTTAAATCTATTTTCTTTTCTGTTTTTTTCTGAACTGACTGCATGTGCCGCAATACGGAATTGTTTTCAGTCCAGCGGTTAGGCTTGTTGGTGACTGGGTTTAATGAGTAAAATTTATGTCATATCTTCACAGGGTTTTTTTTTAGATCAAATGCGTTTCAATTTGCTCTCGCTTTTTCATAAATCACCATGGTTAGATAACTTAATTTAGGAACCCAAACAAAACGTCGCTTAAAACTTCTGAGCTATTTCTTTAAAAAAGCTGATCGAGGCCATCCCTTTTATTCGATAACAAATCCCGAAAAAGGACCACACGTGTATGTTTAGGGAGGGAGTGTCTCTGCCTATGAACCTGCAGGGGGGGGGGGGGGGGTGCCCAGTGACATGTTTGTAGGCGCTTCAAATTTAACACTCTGTTGACTCCCGGTGTTGGGTTTGACCCAGTTGTATCCCCCCTCCTCCCCCCTCCTCCCCCCTCCTCCCCCCTCCTCCCCCCAACACCCCCCCCCCCTGCCCCCTTAAGATTTCTGGCTAAGGTCCCTGCAACAACTCTCTGTTTTGATAAGGTTTTAGCATGGTACCGAAATTGCAATTTAAAAAAGTGCGCGGTGTTGAGTTTAATAATTGTGAGGCAGCGTGGTGGAATCAGGCTCTCGTCAAAATAATCAAAGTGAAGAAACTTGCATTTTTCCGCAGGTTTGAGAATTTTTGTCAAATATATGATTTTTGGCCAAACACCTTTCGTGCCCCTTAAAGAATTCATTTCTGTGTAGATTTTTCTGAAAAACGTTGACTAAAGGTACAAAAAATGTAAATATTCAGTTACCATGGACTCTTAAGCTGAGGAGATAACTAATCTTTGGCGGCTATTTTCTTACAAATTTAACCTCTAAAAACAGGTGACCCCCACCTCCTTCTTTTGCAAATATCACGACTTGTATTCAAGATAAATGGACATTTTTTAACAAGCTTTAAGATAATACCAATAACTCTACATGCCCCAAAATCGACGAGAGCCTGCTTCCACCACACTGCCTCACAATTACTAATGGTTATAAGGACAGCACCTCTTTGTATTTGTTGCATATGCACGAAAATCGAGATATTTTAGGTCTTTTAGAATTCAGAGGCGCGTGCAAAAAATTAGAGAGATTCGATATTTAGATTCCGAGTAATGCGTCAATGAGGTCGACAAGTTGTCCATTTGGAGTTGCCCGGACTATAAAACAAACACACGGTTCGACACCACTCGGAGAACGAGCGACACTTCTGTCGCAAGTCCATTTTTGTCAACGCCCATTGTTACTTTGTCACAGAAAAGGTAAACAAAACAGTGACCAGTCACCTCACATACGATTTGTGCATGAGTTGTGGGCGGGGCTTATAGGTTAATATTATGACGGAACACACTTCCCTCACCGGCAGTTGAAAATATATTGTTAGGCCTACCCATTGGTCAACTTGGGCAAACATTCATTGGAGAGACTAACAATAATGACAGGTGAATTAATTATGACGGCCGTCCACAGTGTGAGGGTCCGATTCAAAATTTCGGGCAATGAATGACCACGCCTGGCTGCCTGAGGCAGGAAAATTTGACCGTGGGTTGATGAAATAAGGTGGCCGCATCCGCATTGGACAGATCATCGTTTTGCACAGTTAAATTGAATAGGAAAAAAAACCGCAAGACGGGGAATGGAAAATGGCAGTTTGTACAGATGACCGTTTGCACAGGTGGCTGTATTATACCGGTGGCCGTCATGGCAGGTTCGACTGTGTGTGTATTTGTGAGTTTATATGTGTGTGTGTATGTTTGTGGGTTTTGGTGTGTATTTGTGTGTTGTTTTTTGGTGTGTGTGTTTGTGTGAGTGTGTGTATGTGTGTGTGTATGTGTGAGTGTGTGTATGTGTATGTGTGTGTGTGTGTGTGTGTGTGTGTGTGTGTGTGTGTGTGTGTGTGTGTGTGTGTGTGTGTGGTGTGTGTGGTAGATCAAGAAAGCAAACAGACGCTTATGGTGTAGCGGTTAGATACTTTGCCGCCGCTCCCAGAAGACATTAGTTTGATTGCCTTATGAGGAGGAGTGTATCGAATATCTCAGACAGACAGACAGACAGACAGACAGACAGACAGACAGACAGACAGACAGACAGACTCTATTTACTGATTAATCAATATCCAAACCTCTTGTTGTCAAAAGGCGTATCAGATTCCTGTGGTCATGACAAAAACTGCTCTATCAAAATCGTTGTTTTCTATAAGGCTAAATTTATGCCCTCAATGATTCTATCTCAGTAATTCGGAGATTGTCCAACTGGAGTAAACAAATTAGACACTTGTAGTATTTTAAGTTGGGGCATTTCAATCGAATGGATACAATATTTTGAATCTGATGCATATGACATTTACTGAACATTTTTCATTTGGTTTTAAAAAAAACAAAGTTCTTCCCTCCTTCATGTTGCCTGACCTACTTTTTATCGTGGTTTTTCCCCCAGCGGAGACGAGCTTAAAGAAGATAGACCTGAAGAAATTGTTCCACTCTCTGTTTGAGGATGCCAGCGAGCCTGATGAAGACAGCGAGAAGAATAAAACGCTCACTCCGGAAACGTCTACAAAAAACGGTCAAACTAGTGAGCCTCACGCGTCCAGCTATCTCAAAGACAAGAAATCCATGAGCAGCAGATCTGACGACTGTCAGAAAAAACATGGCTACAACAAATCAGGTCACATTAGCTCATCGTCTACTGGACACCGCAAACTACAACATTCCTCTGTAGACAAAGACAGAGTGTCGGAGACTCCGAGCAATTCTAGCTCCAGCAAATCCAACAGCGACTGTTCTGAGACGAACAAACCTCAACCACGTTCACGATCCCTCTCTTCCAGACCTCACTCCTCTTCCTCGTCACCAAAACCTCAGACATCTTCGTCGAAATCGGGAACTGTTGAAATCAACGTTCGTGACAAAGTACCATCATCAGAATCTGTGACATCTTCGTCGAAACCAAAAACAGTCGGAATCAACGATCAGGACAAACTGTCATCAAAACCTGTGACTTCTTCGTCGAAACAGACAACAGCTGAAATCAACAGCCAGGACAAAATATCCCCGGAGAAATCTCAGAAAAGAAATCCATCCCGCGAGGGAGCTGTGGAGCTTTCCAAACATTACTTTAAACCTCTGGTGGAGAGACAGACCGCCCAAACCGCTCCGTCGCAGATATCGGAGAGAGAGAAGGTCCTCGCCCGTCTGCAGGCCATTAAAGAGCGGACTCTTGCGGCCATCCAAAAAGAGAACGTTCCGAGAGGTAATCGAGGTAAAAAGGAGAAAATGTCTCCCAGAGATGGCTCCGGCAAACAGGATGAGAAAGTCGTAAAGTCTGCTGAAATTGTGCGTGGCGTCATTTCCTCTGATGAAGACGAATCTGTGGACAATAACGTGCCGTCTGCCTTGGACATCATGCTGTCTGAGAGAGAAGCTAAACTAGAGAAGGAGAAGATTGCCCGGTTGGCAAAGCAAGCCTGGGAAAGGGCTCAGAAGAAAGATTATTCGAAAACGGAAAACAAAAACAGTCGGAAAAGGAAGTCGGTTCACAAAACCGACACTGGCAGTAGCAGTAAGCATTTCAAGCTTTCTCCCAGTCAGACGTCTGGGAACCAGGAGAAGACAAAAGAACGCCGTCCGTCACCCTTATCCGACATGGAAACGAACCTCGTGCCAAGTAAGGCAAAGAAACCTATCGTCAAACACTGCACAAGTGCTGCTCCTCCGCCCATGGGCTTTCAGGCGCTTCTTGCAGTGGCTGAACAAAATCAGAAAGAACCAACAAAACCGACCCCATCTATCTCAAATAAGAATAACAAAAAGGAGGAGAAAAGGCCAATGACCCAGAAAGAGAAGGAGAGGAAGGAAAGACTTAAGTCCAAAGAGTATCAGGAGTGGTTGAAAAATGGTGGGAAAGCCCCATGTCAGAAAAAAATTTCCGTTGACGAAGCTTCTCCTCCGTCTTCGTCCCAAACACGAGCTCCGCCTTCGTCCAGTTCTTCACGAGACAAGTTTAAGCCAACACCAGTCAGCAAGCCTACGCCTTGCATGGGTGTTAAAATGTCACTGAACAACCACACGTCTTCTGTGAATGCTAAACCGTCCTTGAACAAACCCACGTCTTTTACGACCGCTAAAGCGTCATTGAAATCCCCCACGTCCTCATGTGTGAGTTCTGACACGTCATTGAAAAAGTCTACATCTTCTTCGTCCTCTAAACCGTCACTGAGCAAATCCACGTCCTCTTTGAGCGCTAAATCGTCACTGAGCAAGCAGCACAGAGGAGAGCCCCAGCGACCACCCAGCAACAACCACGTGACCAACAGAGGAAAAGCCAGCAGCGTCCCTCACATGAACGAGACCCTCCTTGTGTGTGGGCCGGGCAGTGACAGCGAGGAGGAAGAACCATCAGCTCTACACAGTTTTAACAATCCTTTCGACAGGATCGTTAGTCAGGTGCACAAACACAAGAGGTCACACCCACGCACACAGTCGGGTGAGTTTTGTTTTGTCTCGTTATGTTAACATCATGATATTATTTACCCTTAGAAAAGATTCTCACATCAACCGACAGGACAAACAAAGACACGGAAAGATAAATCTTGTACGGTAATTCAACAAATTTTAATAAGCACCATTCTCGATGTCTAAGAAACTCATAATCCCAAACTGTTACTTCCACTGCAATATAATTATTATCTTGTAGTGATGTCAAAAATTTCTATCTTTACGTCCCCCCCCCTCTCTCTCTCTCTCTCTCTCTCTCTCTCTCTCTCTCTCTCTCTCTCTCTCTCTCTCTCTCTCTCTCTCTCTCTCTCTCTCTCTCTCTCTCCAGACCTGCCAGTACATAATG
>NW_004797792.1:206349-207496 GCF_000002075.1 Aplysia californica
GCTGCAGTGGCCATTGATTCCCGACATGTGAAGTAGAGAGTGAAGGAGAACTCTTTGTTCTTTGCCCTGAACTTCTAAATAAGTGGAATAAGTGGATGATGATGATGATGATGATGATGATGATGATGATGATGATGATGATGATGATGATGATGATGATGATGATGATGATGGTAGGACATTGGGGAGGTGGAGGGGATTGTTGGGATGGGGTTGTTGATGTATATTTCTCTATCTCCCTGACAACCTCTTGAGCAAAGTGCACTTTTCTCCTAATCGTTATTCATTTGAATTGTTGTTTTCTTGAGACATTCGAGTTATTGTTCGTTTCTTATTTCCAATTTGTTTGTTGTTGGTTTGTTGTTGTTGTTTTTTGTTCCTTTTTTATTAGTTTGTTGTTGTTGGTTTTTAAAAACTTATTTGAATGATTACCATTTTGAAACTTGTGAATCAATGTTTTCTTAATTTAACACATCTGAATTACCGTTTTTCTCTACACAGGCCAAACTCTTAAGAAGAGGATGAGACTAAACAACGATTTTGATGAAGAGGAAGATTCTGGTATGGACGATTTTATCGATGACAATGAAGAGGGAGACGAGGTGAATGTGTCCAAGGAGATCAAGAGAATGTTTGGCTATGACAGAAGCAGGTAACTCTCAAGCTTGTCGAAATATTTTTCTACAGGACAGCCGTGATCTGATGAAACGCATTTTTTTTCATTTTGGCGAGAAAATTGTTTATTCCACTAATGAATTTTACCTGTCGAAAGCCATCTTGAGATATCAATATGAAAGCCTCACTGTGACTAGTTTTTGAATAAATTAGCATTTCAAATTTGTTTTAAAAAACACATTTATTTCCAATGTGATCTGAAGAAACACATTTTTTTCCAGCTAGTAAAATTGTTCACTTCGTGGTCGGCCTCTGTGGTGTAGTGGTTAGGTGCTTCGCAGTCACATGCAAGAGACCCGAGTACGATTCCCGAGTGGGGAGAGAATTTACTATCTGGTGTCTCGGACTTTTTGTTGGGATAATGTATCCCTCTCAGCTCGGGTTGGCGCAGGGTCGAAGCATGCCTCCATAAATTATCTAAATAGTGCCTATGGGAGAGAGAGAGAGAGAGAGAGAGAGAGAGAGAGAGAGA
>NW_004797792.1:208109-219581 GCF_000002075.1 Aplysia californica
GGGGGGGGGCTTAAGTGCATAGAATGGTGGTAAAATACTTTAGAAGATAATTTTCAAAAATTAAAAATGTTTAAAGCAACCATGGCTTACGTGGATTAATAGTTGTTTCATATTTCAGCGCGTTTGAATATTGTCAAAACATTTTGATATAATTTCTCTTTTTATTTTTTTTCTCCCAGATTCAAGAACGAGAGAGACGATTACCTGTCGTGTATGGAGTCAGATTTCCGCACTGTGATGAAGGAGGAGACACGTAGCGCCAAGCTGGGACGTATGGAAGACTTAGAGGACATGAGGATGGAGCAGGAGGAACTCCGACGGAAAGCTTTGGTGAAGAAACAGATGAACAGAAAGAAATGATGATCCTAGATGTCTTTACAATGGGTACAAGACACGACGAGTTTGGAATTAGAAGATAAATAAGTGAAATAGTTATAATTATTAAGGAGACCAACTTCGACTGAGATGTAGGTCCCATTTAAGAAACGGACTCTTTCGCTACTGTGTCAGGAGTTTGAAGACGCTTGTGTGAACTGTATAAACCTTGGAGAATTGGAGAAAAGAAACGTAGGCTACGAAAACGACAGGAACTGTGAGTTTTAAAATGGAGGAAAATTTTAATAGGCCTTATAAAAAGTGAACTATTGTTGCAGGAAGACAAATGTCGAAGTGAACGTACCGGTATTTGAGAAACAGACTCAATGATCGCCAATGTGTCAGGAGTTCATGGACTGTCGTCAGACTTGCACAGACTTAGAAAAGACTGAAGAATTCCATTATGATACAGACAATAAGGAATTCTAAGATTTTATTTGTACCAGATTCTTGTGCTGTGGATGTGAAAATTAAGGGCAATGGGACGAAAGTGTGAACTTTTTGTAATAATCAGAAATCTGTGCTTGCGAAACAGACAACGCGGAAATAAGTCAAAGACGTTCTGTTGTAATAAGGTTATACATGATTGATGACAATGAGGCAGCATGAGAGAAGGTTATTATATGGCTTGATGCCCACAAGACAGGGATTTCTTTTCAGGGGTAGTTTTATTTTCCTCCCTTAGTTGCCTTCGACTTTCTAAGACAATGAGATGGCGACAGGAGAATTGAAAACTCTTCCATAAAGAAAACGAAAAAATACTGAACGCAAATTGGCAATTGTAAATGCTTTTCTTTCTGAAAGTCAGTTTGTGTAAGCGTCTTGTGCATACTAATGTATCTTTTAAAAAAACAAATCAACCCAACAACTGCGTGAGCTGTAAGGACAGTTATAAATTCCTTAAATCATTTTGATACGGCTGTTTCTTGAAGGGGCATTTTTTTAAATGAAAGACAAATGAAAATGTACATAATAATAATAATTCTTGAATGGAAAGCTTGATTTAGGGGGGGGAAAGAAGTGAAAGGGTGATTTTAACAAATAACTCATTATCACTTTTATAAGTTGAAGCCTGAAATGATGAGAAAACAGCTGACTGGGCTTATATTATAATTAACACATAGACGTCTGTACCAGAAAACTATGAGGGTGTTCCTTTTTAAAATAATGTTTCAAAGTTCTTGTGTGTGGTAGTTTTCTGCTGTTGTTGTGTTCTTTAATATGACAGCCCCACACTTTGTACGCCTACTTGTAGGATCATGAACGTAACCCAGTAGACTACGTGTAGAATCTCAGCTACTTCTAAGACAAAGAGGCAGTTTTTATTGTAAATAATGTTAAAAGTTGACATTTGGTTCTTATTTTTATGTGTTAGGTTTTTTGTCTCTTCTCTTGGCCATCGACTTCAGAAGATAATGAGACGGCGTAGAAGAAAGAAAGCTTTCCATAAAAAAGAAGATGAAAAGATGTCTTAAAAGTTTTAGTATTATCATTTTGATCCATCTCTATGACTATGCGTCACAATGATACAGCTTATTGAGACTGTGAAGACAGACAGGTGAAATTGTAGTCTACATACGTATGAGAAACTTTCAACTTGAGTAAAACATGAACTAAGATAGTATTTTTGTCAGTTTACACAATGTTCTTGTGATTATGAGTTTGGAATTCTACAACAATTGGATGGAATTGTACACAGTTACATGGTATCCTGACTTTTGTCTTCAGTATTCCAGGAGCATATTCACAGATCTTTCAATCTATAGACTGGTAACTTTTAGGGTATAGGTATTTTTAAAACTGTTCTGTTCCCTTTTCCAAGTAAAGATTGGAGACTTAGCAGCATCAACGCTGCCTGACAGCTGACTGAACTTACATAACTAACACAGAGAGGTCTGTACCAGAAAACTAGGAGGGTGTTCCTTTTTAGAATAAAGTTTCGAAGTTCTTGTATGTGGTAGTTTTCTGCTGTTGTTGGGTTCTTTAATATGACAGCCCCACACTTTGTACGTCTACTTGTAGCATCATGAACGTAACCCAGTAGACTACGTGTAGAATCTCAGCTACTTCTGAGCCAAGGAGGCAGTTCTTATTATGAATAACTTTAACAGTTGACATTCGTTTTTATTATAATTGGTTTCTTTTTCTCTTCTTTTCGTTATCGACTTCTTGATATAATGAGATGGCATAGAAGAAAGAAAATTTTCCATAAATAAACGAAGATGAAAATATTTTTTAAGTGCAATATTATTTTAACCGGCTTATTTATATATGGCTCAATGCCGCAGCCTATGGACTGTTGAAGACGGGGGAAATTGTAATCTCCATACGTATGAGAAACGTTCAGCTTGAGTAATACATGTATTAAGAAAATTAATCATATTATTTCTGTCAGTTTTCAAAATGTTCTTGTGATTATGTGTTTGGGATTCTACAACAATTGGATGGAATTGTACACAGTTACATGGTATCTTGACTCTTGTCTTCAGTATTCCAGGAGCATGTTCACATATCTTTCAATCTATAGACTGGTAACTTTTAGGGTATTTTTTAAACTGTTCTGTTCCCTTTTCCAAGTGAAGACTGGAGACTTGGAGACTTAGCAGCAGAAACGTTTCACTTGAATGTAATCTTTTTAATTATAGAGTTATGTTGTGCATATTTTAATGTTATGCTTTCGTTGTGTACGGTTCAGAACGATTTTGACAATGAATAAAGCATCTGCATGTGTTTTTAATACTAATTTGTATTGTTTGATGTCTTGATTTTTAAAAACTGTTTGTGTTTGTGGTGTCAGAATGTAGAGGAATAGGTTGTTGGGCACTGCGATGTGGTCTTCTTCTTCTTCTTCTTCTTCTTCTTCTTCTTCTTCTTCTTCTTCTTCTTCTTAGCTCAGAAGGCCCCGTTGGGGATTCGAACCACGGCTATCCGCTCCGACTCCAGCTGAATATCAAATGTGTTGCGACGTGGTGGAATCGGGCGCTCGTCAATTTTTTGGCATTTATGGAGTTATTGGCATTGTTATCATCTTAAAGCCTGTTCATTTGCCTTGCTTTAGGCCTAGTTGAAAGAATATCCATCTATGTTGAATAGAAGACTAAATATTTAGGATTGAAGAAGGCCAGGGTCGCCTGGTTTCAGAGGTGAAATTTGCGAAGAAATGGCCTCCAAAGTTTTGTAATTTCAACAGCTCAAGAGTCCCTGGAATCTGAAAATTTACATTTTTTGTGCTTTTAATCAATGTTTTTCAGTAAAATCCACACAGGAATATATTTTTTAATGGATATAAAAGGTGTTGAGCCACAAAAAAAAAAAGAAAAGAAAATTAGAAAAACAGTTCCCAAACGTCAGAAAAACGCCAATTTCTCTGATTTCATTATTTTGGTGAGCGCCTGATTTCACAACGATGCCATAAAAATGAGCTAACAGTGAACTCATGCAGGGTGAAGTAGACTCTTTCCTACAGAACGGGCATCATATTCACAACGTGTTTTTTCTGCAAGACACGCACCTAACCTGCTCATCTTAGATATAACTTATTTGTCTGTCCGTCTGTCCGTTTGCCTGTCTGTCTGTCTGTCTGTCTGTCTGTCTGTATGTATGTATGTCTGTCTGTATGTCTGTCTGTCTGTTTGGGTTATACGGGGTGCCCACTACGGCTGGATCGGGCCGATAGCCCCACTCGGTCGTCTGAAACTGAAAACAAACACGTTTGTTTTTGAGGCGACCGAGTCGGGCGATGATCCCATCCGAAGTGGGCACCCCGCATTAAACAAATTACGTCGACACAGTTATTAGCTCTGAGAAAAGATAAAACAGACATAAAAAGGTTACAGAAACAATGGACAGAAACACGCAAAAGCAGGATCTACCACAGGCAGCTTCCGACCACCAGCGTATATCTGTCCCCGTGGTTTTATGCACCCCGCATAATTTAGCAAAATTTGAAAATTTTTTGCATAATTTCTGATTATTTTTCCTTTATTATTCTTTGTTAAAATTAACGGAATCGCATAATTTCACATTTTTTAGCTCAGTTTGCATAATTTAAGAATTTTTTTTTTTGCATAGAAACCGCGGGGACAGGACTATGCCCTATATTGCAACCAGAGCCTTTTTTTTTCAATGTTGGTTATTTTATGCCCCAAGCGCCACAATTTAGACCCTTTAGGACCAACACGTTACTGTGTGAGAAAGATACGAGTTACAACATCCCAATAGAAAAATCAAGATATCCATAAAAATTTTCCCCATTCGGGAATCGAACTCAGGTCTCCTGAGTACAAGAGCAATTTAAAGTGCTTTCCGCTACACCAAAAACACCAATAAGACTTTATAGGGGTATGCAGGGGGGGGGGGGGAGGAGACAAAAATCACAAAACCCAAAGTTTAAGAACACATGTCCAAATTTTATTCATCATCAAAACGGTTTTGTACACAGCAACTATTCTCAAAAAAGCATAGTAGAACAATGTACAGGTACGTGCATGTATACCATACAACTCTATAGTTCAAAGGTTAAGGTTCAGGTGACATTTTGCAACATCCTCAGTCATCACTGGGAAGGGTGAACAATACAGCCAAAGACCACGCCAGTCAATAGGTTCAATGAAAGCTCTGGGAATAATATGGTCCTGGAATACCAAAAGGAAAAAAAATATCAAGATATCATATCGTTGACCAGCTGTTCAGCGGTAATCCTTGGCGTAAGCCCGAAATTTAGATATTTTTTTTCTTAAATTGTAGTTTCTTAAATTGTAGTTTGGTAAATTATGGCATCGGTTGCATATATTATGCTCAAGAACTACTGTCAAACCTGCTGTAACGGCCACCTGTATAAGACAAACATCTGCACAAACGGCCATTTCCCATTTCCTCCCTCATGTACTTTTTACATTACGGCTCTTTATAAGACGGTCACCTGTCTAAGTAGACCTAATACAGACACTTTATTCCTCGACAAAGGAAGGCCGTCTTAGACAGTTTCAACTGCATTTTGTCGAAATTCAAATTCTAAATGTTTAAGGAAGAAATAAAAAGCAAGAATAATAGATACACAAGGTGGGTAGGCCAACAATTTTAAAAAGAATAAACCACTTTTTTCTCTCTCTTTCGCCTGAAAAATGTTGTTTTCTGTGCGGAGAACATCTGAAATCTGAACAGCTGATCAGTGATATGACTTTAATGAACTGTGGCAGAAGCCAACAAAAGGCCCATCTTTGTCAAATGATACGACACACAATAAAAGCAGTCGATACGGTTCCCAACATAAAGGGCCTACATTATTTGTAGAAAGAAATTATACAATTTAGAAAACAGAAACGGTAGCAAACTATCATAAAAGCATTGCTTACAATAGGCTACAGTGCTCAAAGTCAATATAGAAGTGTTTTATACAAAATACTGAATTAAAAACCTTTCATGGGTAAAGTTGTTTTAATATATGGTAATGATAAAGAGCACAGGCAAACAAGTGCAATGATCTTACATGACATTCTTCGAACGACTTCTCTTCAAAAAAGATGAACAAACAAACAAACAAACAAACAAACAAGCAAAAATAACCGCTGATAAAATTTTCTTACACACCATAATGAATGACAGTGTACTGTAATAAACACCAGGAACAGAAGAACAACTGAATCATCAACCCAAAAAACACAACAACCAGGACTGAGGTTTGAACAAAACGAAGGGAAAACAAAGTCAAATCAAACTGGGTTGCTTCTCTCATCACTGAAAAAGATGAAGGCGACAAAAGCTAGGAGGAGAAACCAAACATAAATCAGAACAGCCACCATCAGCTTGTAGTAATATAGTGTAAAGCGCATAGAGCCTGCTGTTGAGCGGGGATATGCGCTATACAAATGCTATCTATTATTATTATTATTATTAGTATGGTGTTGAGAGAGACCTATAATTGCAATATCCTTTCTATTCGGTACGGTACATTTATCTCTATGTCTTTTAGTTTTAATAAGAGTTTTACGGCACTTGCACCACAATAAGGTCACATCAGTGCCAAAAAATAGATTATGTGTCACAAGAGAGTAACATACACAAAAAAGAAGGAGGGGAGATAAGGACAACAGATGTTTGATAGGAAAGAAGAAGCAAACCACACCAGAGCACCTGCCAACCACCCACTATCTCTATGTCTGAACTTGATAAAATAGTTTCCCCACCACAAAAACCGAACACAAATCTTCTGCACGCAATGGGGAGGAGCCTTATTCCATCCGCAAACTGAAAATATGGAGTTACCAAAAATTACCTCTCGAGGGCTGCAACTGGTAGGCCTACCTTTGCTGTCAGTCTGAATCAGGTTCTGGCACTGTGCCGTAGAATTAAAATACTTCCAAAACCAAAAACAACCCATTACTTTTACGAATACACCCCCCAAAAAAAGGCTTTATGGATTGAAGGATTGTTTTTCGTAAATTTCTAATCTAAAACTTTGTGTGCTGATGAGGACAATAGACAGATGGAGACATCTGAAAAATTCAGATAAAAAGACAGAGCAAAAAGCATGACAAAAGTAGAAAACGCACATGTGAAATAGACCAGAAAAAGTTAAACTATACTTCGAATTTAAACTGTAAAAGCAGAATCAACAGAGACAAAGTACTAAGAAATACAATTACAAAGTGGAAAATGCACACATGAAATAGACCAGACAGAAAAAAAGTTTTAAAAAACTACGAATTAAAACTGTAAAATTACAATCATAACTGGGGCAAGTATTAAGAAATCCAATTTAACAATATCCACCAGGTAAAAAAACCCAACAACAATCGTTTCTGATTAGAGATAACAAGTCCGTAAGTGGACCAAACCGTGAGGACGAAAATGCAATAAAACAGGTAATATATAATCCTGTCTTAATCAGCACAGAACAAACACTCATACTCTTTGATATAAAAAAGAAAAAGTCTTACAGAAAAGGTCATGAAGCTTTTTCCCTTCATCAAACAGCCGAACTGATCACACAGCTGAACCAATATACAGTAAACGGTTGGTTAAGACTAGTATAAGAGCAAAAATTAATGAACAAGGATCTTAGTACTTCTGTCCCCGTGGTTTTAAGCACCCCGCATAATTTAGCAAAATTTGATCATTTTTTGCACAATTTCTGATTAATTTCCTTTATCTTTCTTTGTTAAAATTAATAAAATCGCATAATTTCTCATTTTTTGGGCTCAGTTTACATAATTTCAGATTTTTATTGCATAAAACGACGAGGACAGGTACTTAGGCGGATGAAAATTTGATTTTGCTCAACAATCAACAAGACAAGCCCATAACAAAGCTGTTCTGTTTTTTTTTTCTAAGTACATATTGTTACATAATAAGGATACAGTCTTGTTTTTTCCTCACTTTTTAAAGAAAGGTCATTCATTTTTTCCCGATTGCAAATTTCCCTAAAATCACAACATGAAAGATGGGCTCTGAATCCATTAAATCTTTGTAAAAAGCTCACGAAAGATGGAAAAATCTCTGGTATTGGAGGGTCACATGCACGATTAAAAAAAGACATTGCACAAAAAAAAGAAGCTGAGCTATCTATATGCTGAAGTTGAATTATGGCAAAAGTCTCCATTTCGGGTATAAAAAGGCTGATGTGTATAAACAACTTGAGCCAAGTGGAAGACAACTCAATTTCATGAGCACAGTTACAAAAGCTAAAAGAAAAGAAAATCATTAAAAAAACCAAAAACAAAACAACCAAGAAAGTGCTTTGCCGACATTCAAACATATGACTTTACAGTGTGAGAAAAAAGCACAGGCCACACTGTCCTACAAAGACATCATAGTGAAAAATCATCAAATATTTTAATGACTCCTGCACTACCTGACAGTACATTCTCATCACAGTCTTCTCTCATCATACTTGATTTCTGGAGAAAACTTGAGCTAAACAAAAATCTTTCACTGAAAATCTTTGCAGTGTTTATCTTTCACTTATCTAAGAAAATACACCTGGCTCAACTTAGTTTTAGTTTTAGTAAGAGTTTTACGGCACTTGCAACACAATAAGGTCATTTAAGTGCCGAAGATTGGAGGTGTTACAAGGGAGTAACAAACAAAAAAAAGAAGGAGAGATCAGGACGATAGATGTTTGATAGGAAAGAAGCTGGCAAAACACGACTTCCAAGAAATTCACACTTCCAATTTTACTGACATGGCATAACACTACAGGGATGCCACTCAACTTTTTTTTTTAAATAGCTGAAAATTCACGTACCACGGTCTCGCTGACATTTGAATATCAATTTGAAACCCAAAGGGTGTACATAGAGAGAAATTATGACAAACAAACAAAAACAATGGGTGTACATGGAAAGAAATGACAAACATTTAAAGAAAAATAGATTAGATGTACTTAGATGTGTGTGTGTGTGGGGGGGGGGGGGGGTTCCAACTATAGATTCTATCTTGGTCTCAATAACAGAATAGCGGACCAGGATCAAAATACATGTACAGGAAATACCGGGGAAAAGTGGCATCCCTGACACTACAACTAACGCCACTTGCAAAGTATATTTATTTTTAAATTAGTTTGATTAAACAAAAGCACACCAATAAGACAACTCTCATTTAGTGCAGAGAAAAAGCAAGACAGACAAAAACAACAAGAAAGAAATGAAGTAGGACCTACCACTACCCGTGGTGCCCTCCAACCACCCACCCTCTTCTTAGAGAGGATATTCACAAATGATTTAGATCAACTCAAACAGAATTAAGAGTGAGAAAAAAAACTAGGGTTGATGAATGGATGAAATTCATTTGGTTAACCTCACAACTGAAGGTTACTAAATTGTACAAGAGAAAGAGCAAGAGCAAAAACCCTGTGACTAAATATACCGCACTGGTGTTTATTGATTAAAGACATTTGGCTCCTGTGTATAATGTGATGCTCAAAATAATTGGCAAAAGCATGAGTTTAACCCTATCCGTACGTCGTTTTTTACTATCGTATCCATACGACGTGGGGAACTCTGTGCCACCACTTTCAGGGGAAATTTACTAATTAATCTGATCTGTACGCTTTGCATAGCAGTCTGTCAAAATGATTTTTTAAGAAATGCTGAATGTTTCAAAGAGACTTCGAACTAGATGTATTCTAAAATGTAAAGAATACAACTCCGGGGATACAAAATGACCCCAGGACGTACGAATAAGGTTAATGCACCTTTTAAATTTGTAAGCAAGACCTCCAAGTTTAATGTTCATCTCTGATAAGACTAGGACAAGTGAGTGAAGAGCCTTGAAAACTTTCCGAAACAACCCAAGCTCAAGAACGCCCTGTTGGGAATTTGAACCAGACACATAAGCCCCATACATCAGCTCCGCATTCTACCAGATGAGCGAAGGCTTCATTCAAAATATGGGGCACAAAGTGATACAAGAGTACAGTACAAAAGTTTTTAGTTCTAGTAAGAGTTTTACAGCACTCGCAACACAATAAGGTTATATAAGTGCTGAAGATTAGAGGAGTTACAAGAGAGTAACAAACACAAAAAACAAGGAGGGGTGATAGAGACGATAGATTTTTTACAGGAAAGAAGGAGCAAACCGCACCAGAGCACCTGCTAACCACCCACTGGTACAAAAGTGTACAGTGCAAAAAAAATGTCTGCAGAAGAACAAAGAACAAAAACAGAAGCTCCTGAGACCGATAATAAATTAAAAAACTGGCCTTTTCTTATTCTCACTTACTGTCATTGTAAATTTGTAAATCATTGCAACTGCTCTACATCTTCATCAACACAGTTTAGATCACTTAGGAAGCGGGCTGCTTATTAGGCCCTGCCTGTCAGAACCATCCCAGGCTGTGTGAGATAAGGAATCCTAAAAGACAGAAAAAGATACTCAACAAAATAACTCCCACAAGTGGCAATCGGTCTCATGTCTCTGTGTGCAATGACAAAAAGCCTAACAAAATTATTATATATCTTGTAATTAAATGTTTTCCATCCTCACTGGCACAACTTACGATTAAATAGGAGAGGGTCAAATCCTACAATGTCTTTTCATGCCAAATTACGCTGACTTAAAAAAAAATATATATTAAATGTAAGTTTTTAAGCCCCCATCGGAAAATTTTTATCATTAAGGAGGTGGGTTTTGATCCTGTTTGTCAGGGCCAAAGTGGGCTGAGAGGGATACAACATCTCAGCAAAAAGAATGAAGTACCGTACTTAAAAATAATTCTATCCACATGAGAATTAAACTCAGGTCTTCTGTATTCGACAGGGAAGCACTTAACAACTACACCACACACGCCTGTGTGCCGACTTGGATTCTCAATGAAATACTAACAATACCATCTCATGTGGGTATTGAACACTTAGTTCAGAGAGAAAAGCCCTACTTATACATGTCCACTGAAAACACCACTAGTAAGGCTGATTTTCAGTTCACAATAAAGTTGTCCGCGCATCCGATCCCGACATTGATTGGGGATTGCCTTGTCAGTGAGACAACTTCCTGGGCCTTCGGCATATTGTGGTAGGGTGGCCAGTTCCTTTCCACACCACCTTTACTTCCCCAACTCGAAGTCATTTACCCATTACTGCAGGGTGTGCAAGAAGGGGCGAAAAAAATCCGAGTCCGAACCGAGGCTTCAACCCGTACTTTCCGCTTCGGAGACAGGCGCACTAACCGCTCCGCCACTGCACCCTACAGTTCACAGTAAGGTAAATCTAAAGTAGCTGACATTTGCAAAACAAGCTAGTCAACAGTTGGTTTTCATCAAGATCGGTGAGAGAAAAAATTCACCTGAACGTTTGTTTATGGTATGTACTTCAAACTATCCAAAAAAAAGGTTTTCCTATTTCAAGAGATACCAAAAATAAGAGTGATTTTTTTTTATATCTAAAGGCCTTACATGCATGCATAAAGATCATCATTTAGAGCATTCATTTGCATATGAATAATAATCTTCATCTACCATGTACTCCAATGTAAAAGCAAAAACTGGAACAAAATTTTCTCCGTTACAGATTTTTAAAAATAGATTACCGTATACACTTGCCTATAATAATAATACACATTTTTTTATATCTTTTGATGAGATACAAAAGTATAGTCTCC
>NW_004797792.1:222025-224865 GCF_000002075.1 Aplysia californica
TGTGTTATTGTAGATTCATATGTTCTGTTGTTGACATCATATTGTCTAGACCGATTTGAAACATACCAACTCTTTATGCTGTTCCTCCTCCTCCTTTTGCATTTTTTCCTACATCATAAAGTCTGACAAGTCCACTTGTCTACGACAACCACTTTTCTCTTCAGCAATGGCTTGCCAACTTAAGACAATTTCAACCGTATTGACAAGTCAATATCAACTTCATAAAAAGTATTTTAACACTGTGAAATGAATGTCAGAAAGTAACCTCTATAAATCATAAATTTCAACTGTACTAAACAAAAGTATGGTTAAACTTACACTCTTAACGATTTGATCCTTGCAAACTTTTTTTTTCAATTTGCCAGATCAGTTACGTTAATTTAAAATGAGATGCTACTAAACAAAAGCATTCTAAACCGTTTCTAAAACAACCAGTAACCATCCTCCAATCTGCAAGTAGGTTTATACTGTTATCTTTACCCTTGCCCAGCTTTCAAACAGCTCAAAATTAACATATAATATGTGAGAAACATGGCCGGCATTAAGAGCATTCGTCACAAAACATCATAACAACAACTCAACAACATAACAACACAGTCATAACACTAGTGTGCAAGTCTCTTTTTTTTCAGGTTTCTGGTAACTTCTTCTTCTTAGCTTTTCCGGTAGTTGGGATATTGCTTCTCATAACCTGCAACAAAACACCCCAACTACATCTCTTGCCGTTCTGCCTGTTTCAGTTGTTTAGGTTTAGGTTCCAAGCCATGTTTTCATGATATGTTACCATCTTCCGTTAAGTCTCTCACTCTCGCCTTCTACTTTTGCTTTCATAATACGCTTGAACTGCTAGTATGGTATAAATGCCTGTTATTTGTTTCGCAGTCTCAATACAGAAAGGTTTTGTTTGATGTTCTAAAAATCTAAATACTCGAGTCAAAATGCTGACTTTGTTATTTAATCTCTTTACAAAAATTGCTGTAAGCACAAGCGTATCAAACTCGCGAATCGATTTCAACTTGACTTAATTTATTACTCAGTCATCACCAGCCACCAAAGATGTAGCAATCCCGCTCCAGAATGCTCTATGACAGCGGAAAAAAAAAATGACTTACGCAATTGTGTTATAAACATTACGATAAGACACATTCAATGTGGTACATAAGAAAGATATACAAAAATACAATGTACATGACACTTGCATGAATCAATGCCCAGTACAGTTAACTATGCATTAACACATTAGAAATGTCACGTGATCATACACACAGACACAAGTTGAAGTAGTTATGCTGGGTGACGACTGCCAAATTTGAGTTCACAAAAAAAAAGTCAATAGAATGCTCACAAAAACTGAAATGGCAGCACCTTCTTGTCCATCGATAAAAAGGGTATTCCAATATCAAAAACACAGCAGAACATGCACAAATGCAATGCTTTTCAGCCCTCATTAAATTCAATTGCTGAGAAATCACTTCAATCAATAAGAAGTCAATAAACATTTCACTTAAAGCATAAATTTATTGAAATTGAAAGCAGAAAAGCTGTACATACATAAATCATGTTCGCCAAGGAAGACAAAGGGAAAGAAAAGTATTAAAAAGGTAAAAATGCCCCCCTCCCCAAAAAAAGAAAATAAGCCTCTGAAGATTGTATTCAAAATTTACTGAGCATGTTTATTTGTCTAAAAGTAGTGCTGCTAGGCTACAGAAAACTGTAGGACTACAGTGGAACAGCCACACAACCGTACATGATTATGGTCCTTCATGCAGTGCGTTATTTCTTGGTAAGAACACCGTTCTCCACTTTCCCCCATCATAGTCACAGCTTTAGCCCTTTAGACTCTCACACACACACACGTGTATCAACTACACTCATCAAAAAAAGTAAACAGTATCTGTGAAGCACTCCACTAATTTATAAAAGAGACATTATTTAAAAAATGTTGGCACAAATGAGCCTAAAACATCTATAAAACACCAAATAATTATTTGTTTGTCAGATGAGGCAATTGAAATCTGTCCCTGAAAGCATCATGATCACACAGCAAACTGTTGTATGTGTATATAGCAATCAAAAACATGTACTTCTGCCCTACATTTAGAAAAAAAAAATGCAATGGGTGACAGCAAACAGTAACCTAGCAACACGGCAAAGTTTGGCAAACACTGCAATAACAAAATCAGTTTGTTTTCAGCAACTTGAAAAATTACAATTCCAGCAATATAATTCAGCAATCACAGACTCATAGCAAAATCATGATGTGATTACAAAAATGCTCAATGCCCTAAGAATCAATATTCTCCCATGTACACAGCTGAAAAATTCAAGCTTCGTTTCTCCACCCTCTAAGCAGCTCTTACTTTCCTACACAAACAACGTCCATTTTCTTGACAGAG
The DNA here is from genome assembly GCF_000002075.1 of Aplysia californica. Taxonomy (NCBI): domain Eukaryota; kingdom Metazoa; phylum Mollusca; class Gastropoda; order Aplysiida; family Aplysiidae; genus Aplysia; species Aplysia californica. Next base: position 224,422 of record NW_004797792.1, read on the forward strand.
AAGTGGAGACTTACCACTGATAAACAGTACAGATCCTATGCTGTACATGTATGGGTTTTGCATTTTTTCACCACAATATGGCCTTTTCAAGAGTGGCGACCTCTGACATCATGAGCAGGCTAAGTGAGTGGCATGTTCAAGAACACCCCTTTAGGGATGGAACAAGGACCACCAAAAACAAAGCCCGGCATGATAGGAAGTTAGCAAACCATGTACATATAGATTCTCCTTTGTAAGTCTCCAGAAAAAAATTAAAACAAACACTCTTATCTTAACAGTAAACTTACATTTCCATTACAAAAAGACTTTTGAATCCAGTTTCAACAAAAAGGCAGACTCTACCAAATGCAGCAAGAGAGCTAAAAGAAATTTAGCTTGCTATATATTTCCACAAGAGCTTTCCTCAGCTATTCATAGACAAGTAGAAGACAGCATTGCCCCCCC
>NW_004797792.1:224965-233904 GCF_000002075.1 Aplysia californica
CCCCCCCCCTGACAGGCAAAGATTTCCCCTCCAGAAGGATCTCCCCTAAAAAGAATTATTTATATCATCAATTGTGCATTTCTCAAACCTAACATCTCAGTACCTCTGAACTTCTTATCAGAGGGTCACTTAGTGTGAAATTTTCACCATCTATGAGCTTCTTACACTTATGCATAAAAAACTTGAACAATAAAATTAAATGCATAGTCAGAATATATATGATATATATAGAGCATCAAATGCGATGTCAATTTACCAAGTACTTTAAAAAAAGGAACAAAAAAAAAACCAGCTGCAAACTTAAGGTCACAACCTTCATATTGCTGATGATATGGTATGAGTTAATGGCCCTATCTACACTGAAAGGTTATTTTAACCCTTTGACTGCCCCTCCCATGACAGTTTTGGGCTCTGATTGTATTTCGTCAAATGAGATTAAATCAAAAGATCTGCATTCTAGGTACTTTTGAGATGTTGGACGTCAAAGTTCGCGAATTGTAAACATAAACCAGATAGAACAATTTTCACATATATTTTTTTCAGGGCAAAATTGTCATTTCATAGCAAAACGCAGATCACCAGGAATCGTCATATGTAGTGCGTGGCAGATAGAACCCACTACAACAAGCAATGGCTCGAAACACCGCCAAAACGCAGTAAGAACTCTTTTTATCTCCTATGACAATTTTGAGGCAGCGGACCCGCCAATGAACAGGGATGCAGAACCTGGAAACCTTCCAATCTGTCTTTACTAAGACCATAACGTTTAGCAAAGCGAGAGAAAAGCCTTAAAATCTCCCTTGATAATCTAATTTTTTTTCTGAAATGCAATACTGGGAATTTGAACTTGAGCCATTCACACGGGATGTCAGCATAGCGCTAACTGAGAAAAAATAGTGCTTCTCTGTTCTCACTTACTTTTATGAATTCTGAAAAGACATGGGACAGCTCAAAGTCAAAGAGAGATTACCACTGTATGGACACAAAGAAGGGGCATAACTCTTTTTTTTTCATTTTGGCAAACTGTGGGAACTACCACAGAGCCCTTCTTATCATTTATTTATTAAAATCTTAAGCCAACATTTTGCCATCAGGCAATGGAGACCTTCGATACATTTAATGCACAATGTATCATTACTTTTTTAAATGCAAAAACACAACATTTGACCAAACAAACAGAACGAATGAATTTCACATCCATAAATCAAAGAGTGATTTGTCTATCATATTCCTCACAAAATACATGTACATGTAGTGTCAGGAACTAATGTCAGATTTTTCTTTAGACACAAAAAAAAGGAAAGGAAGGAAGGAAAAAATAGACAAAACAACAGCAGAACAAGCACACTAAAACAACACACTTTGTTTCTTTAGTGGGTTTTTTTTTTCTAACTTCCCAAAATTTACTGACAGCAAGAGCTCAATATCAAAAGTTGAGGAATAAAACCACTGTCTGACCTACATTATTTCTTTGGGAGAAGCATTAGGCTTATAATGAAAACAGCTGATGATCTTCACTCTGTAGCCTGATTGAGTCTATTTTCATGACAGTTGATGTGTAGGAATGGCCTAACTGTGTCTATTTTTCAGGAGAAGAAAAATTCAAGGGTGGAATTTTTTTAATGGATGCGCAAAGAAAAAGACATCAAAGCTGGGTGCACACACACTCCTAAACAAGTGTACGCAAACACACAAACATACACAAACAAACGCACACACACACATACACAAGCAAATGCACAAACACACAAACATGTTGTAACATAGTCTATGAATGAGGCCATCACCGGAGAATCACTGGGACTGAACATCACAAACAATCTTCCTCCAGACTCAGCTTCCCTGAGCCAGAATCTGTTGTCAGGCAAGAGTAAAGGATAAATCAGTATAGCTCACTTCCAGTGCAGATGGCTCAAACACCAATATCAGGGTGCGGTAACTCCTCGAACACTGGTTAGAACAGCAAGTATCTTTGAAATACATACAGTCGAACACCTGCTCTGACTTCTAACCACCACCCATCCAAGACAATTACCTGTACAAACGTAACTATTATTTTCTCCCCCCCCCCCCCCCCCCCCGTTAATTGAAACAAGATGTTAGAGATAAACGCGGCTGGTTTTACGAGAGGAGAGATCAGAGCAAGGGGAGAGTATCGCTGCTCCCAGCGTCCTGTATGACGACAGACAACACTCAACTCAACGCTTGCTGGAACCGAGACTGAGAAGATCTTTCGGAGAAGGAAAGGAAGGGGGAGGGTGTGGGGGGGGGGGGGGGGGGGGGGGGGGGGAGGAGACAAAAATCACAAAACCCAAAGTTTAAGAACACATGTCCAAATTTTTTTCATCATCAAAACGGTTTTGTACACAGCAACTATTCTCAAAAAAGCATAGTAGAACAATGTACAGGTACGTGCATTTATAATTTACAACTCTATAGTTCAAAGGTTAAGGTTCAGGTGACATTTTGCAACATTCTCAGCTTCCTGGGAAGGGTGAACAATACAGCCAAAGACCACGCCAGTCAATAGGTTCAATGAAAGCTCTGGGAATAATATGGTCCTGGAATACCAAAAGGAAAAAAAATATCAAGATATCATATCGTTGACCAGCTGTTCAGCGGTAATCCTTGGCGTAAGCCCGAAATTTAGATATTTTTTTTCTTAAATTGTAGTTTCTTAAATTGTAGTTTGGTAAATTATGGCATCGGTTGCATATATTATGCTCAAGAACTACTGTCAAACCTGCTGTAACGGCCACCTGTATAAGACAAACATCTGCACAAACGGCCATTTCCCATTTCCTCCCTCATGTACTTTTTACATTACGGCTCTTTATAAGACGGTCACCTGTCTAAGTAGACCTAATACAGACACTTTATTCCTCGACAAAGGAAGGCCGTCTTAGACAGTTTCAACTGCATTTTGTCGAAATTCAAATTCTAAATGTTTAAGGAAGAAATAAAAAGCAAGAATAATAGATACACAAGGTGGGTAGGCCAACAATTTTAAAAAGAATAAACCACTTTTTTCTCTCTCTTTCGCCTGAAAAATGTTGTTTTCTGTGCGGAGAACATCTGAAATCTGAACAGCTGATCAGTGATATGACTTTAATGAACTGTGGCAGAAGCCAACAAAAGGCCCATCTTTGTCAAATGATACGACACACAATAAAAGCAGTCGATACGGTTCCCAACATAAAGGGCCTACATTATTTGTAGAAAGAAATTATACAATTTAGAAAACAGAAACGGTAGCAAACTATCATAAAAGCATTGCTTACAATAGGCTACAGTGCTCAAAGTCAATATAGAAGTGTTTTATACAAAATACTGAATTAAAAACCTTTCATGGGTAAAGTTGTTTTAATATATGGTAATGATAAAGAGCACAGGCAAACAAGTGCAATGATCTTACATGACATTCTTCGAACGACTTCTCTTCAAAAAAGATGAACAAACAAACAAACAAACAAACAAACAAGCAAAAATAACCGCTGATAAAATTTTCTTACACACCATAATGAATGACAGTGTACTGTAATAAACACCAGGAACAGAAGAACAACTGAATCATCAACCCAAAAAACACAACAACCAGGACTGAGGTTTGAACAAAACGAAGGGAAAACAAAGTCAAATCAAACTGGGTTGCTTCTCTCATCACTGAAAAAGATGAAGGCGACAAAAGCTAGGAGGAGAAACCAAACATAAATCAGAACAGCCACCATCAGCTTGTAGTAATATAGTGTAAAGCGCATAGAGCCTGCTGTTGAGCGGGGATATGCGCTATACAAATGCTATCTATTATTATTATTATTATTAGTATGGTGTTGAGAGAGACCTATAATTGCAATATCCTTTCTATTCGGTACGGTACATTTATCTCTATGTCTTTTAGTTTTAGTAAGAGTTTTACGGCACTTGCAACACAATAAGGTCATATAAGTGCCGAAGATTAGAGGTGTTACAAGAGAGTAACAAACACAAAAAAGAAGGAGGGGAGATAAGGACGATAGATGTTTGATAGGAAAGAAGGAGCAAACCACACCAGAGCACCCGCCAACCACCCACTATCTCTATGTCTGAACTTGATAAAATAGTTTCCCCACCACAAAAACCGAACACAAATCTTCTGCACGCAATGGGGAGGAGCCTTATTCCATCCGCAAACTGAAAATATGGAGTTACCAAAAATTACCTCTTGAGGGCTGCAACTGGTAGGCCTACCTTTGCTGTCAGTCTGAATCAGGTTCTGGCACTGTGCCGTAGAATTAAAATACTTCCAAAACCAAGAACACCCCATTACTTTTATGAATACACCCCCCAAAAAAAGGCTTTATGGATTGAAGGATTGTTTTTCGTAAATTTCTAATCTAAAACTTTGTGTGCTGATGAGGACAATAGACAGATGTACACAGCTGAAAAATTCAGATAAAAAGACAGAGCAAAAAGCATGACAAAAGTAGAAAACGCACATGTGAAATAGACCAGAAAAAGTTAAACTATACTTCGAATTTAAACTGTAAAAGCAGAATCAACAGAGACAAAGTACTAAGAAATACAATTACAAAGTGGAAAATGCACACATGAAATAGACCAGACAGAAAAAAAGTTTTAAAAAACTACGAATTAAAACTGTAAAATTACAATCATAACTGGGGCAAGTATTAAGAAATCCAATTTAACAATATCCACCAGGTAAAAAAACCCAACAACAATCGTTTCTGATTAGAGATAACAAGTCCGTAAGTGGACCAAACCGTGAGGACGAAAATGCAATAAAACAGGTAATATATAATCCTGTCTTAATCAGCACAGAACAAACACTCATACTCTTTGATATAAAAAAGAAAAAGTCTTACAGAAAAGGTCATGAAGCTTTTTCCCTTCATCAAACAGCCGAACTGATCACACAGCTGAACCAATATACAGTAAACGGTTGGTTAAGACTAGTATAAGAGCAAAAATTAATGAACAAGGATCTTAGTACTTCTGTCCCCGTGGTTTTAAGCACCCCGCATAATTTAGCAAAATTTGATCATTTTTTGCACAATTTCTGATTAATTTCCTTTATCTTTCTTTGTTAAAATTAATAAAATCGCATAATTTCTCATTTTTTGGGCTCAGTTTACATAATTTCAGATTTTTATTGCATAAAACGACGAGGACAGGTACTTAGGCGGATGAAAATTTGATTTTGCTCAACAATCAACAAGACAAGCCCATAACAAAGCTGTTCTGTTTTTTTTTTCTAAGTACATATTGTTACATAATAAGGATACAGTCTTGTTTTTTCCTCACTTTTTAAAGAAAGGTCATTCATTTTTTCCCGATTGCAAATTTCCCTAAAATCACAACATGAAAGATGGGCTCTGAATCCATTAAATCTTTGTAAAAAGCTCACGAAAGATGGAAAAATCTCTGGTATTGGAGGGTCACATGCACGATTAAAAAAAGACATTGCACAAAAAAAAGAAGCTGAGCTATCTATATGCTGAAGTTGAATTATGGCAAAAGTCTCCATTTCGGGTATAAAAAGGCTGATGTGTATAAACAACTTGAGCCAAGTGGAAGACAACTCAATTTCATGAGCACAGTTACAAAAGCTAAAGGGAAAGAAAAGTATTAAAAAAACCAACAACAAAACAACCAAGAAAGTGCTTTGCCGACATTCAAACATATGACTTTACAGTGTGAGAAAAAAGCACAGGCCACACTGTCCTACAAAGACATCATAGTGAAAAATCATCAAATATTTTAATGACTCCTGCACTACCTGACAGTACATTCTCATCACAGTCTTCTCTCATCATACTTGATTTCTGGAGAAAACTTGAGCTAAACAAAAATCTTTCACTGAAAATCTTTGCAGTGTTTATCTTTCACTTATCTAAGAAAATACACCTGGCTCAACTTAGTTTTAGTTTTAGTAAGAGTTTTACGGCACTTGCAACACAATAAGGTCATATAAGTGCCGAAGATTAGAGGTGTTACAAGGGAGTAACAAACAAAAAAAAGAAGGAGAGATCAGGACGATAGATGTTTGATAGGAAAGAAGCTGGCAAAACACGACTTCCAAGAAATTCACACTTCCAATTTTACTGACATGGCATAACACTACAGGGATGCCACTCAACTTTTTTTTTCAAACAGCTCAAAATTAACATACCACGGTCTCGCTGACATTTGAATATCAATTTGAAACCCAAAGGGTGTACATAGAGAGAAATTATGACAAACAAACAAAAACAATGGGTGTACATGGAAAGAAATGACAAACATTTAAAGAAAAATAGATTAGATGTACTTAGATGTGTGTGTGTGTGGGGGGGGTCCAACTATAGATTCTATCTTGGTCTCAATAACAGAATAGCGGACCAGGATCAAAATACATGTACAGGAAATACCGGGGAAAAGTGGCATCCCTGACACTACAACTAACGCCACTTGCAAAGTATATTTATTTTTAAATTAGTTTGATTAAACAAAAGCACACCAATAAGACAACTCTCATTTAGTGCAGAGAAAAAGCAAGACAGACAAAAACAACAAGAAAGAAATGAAGTAGGACCTACCACTACCCGTGGTGCCCTCCAACCACCCACCCTCTTCTTAGAGAGGATATTCACAAATGATTTAGATCAACTCAAACAGAATTAAGAGTGAGAAAAAAAACTAGGGTTGATGAATGGATGAAATTCATTTGGTTAACCTCACAACTGAAGGTTACTAAATTGTACAAGAGAAAGAGCAAGAGCAAAAACCCTGTGACTAAATATACCGCACTGGTGTTTATTGATTAAAGACATTTGGCTCCTGTGTATAATGTGATGCTCAAAATAATTGGCAAAAGCATGAGTTTAACCCTATCCGTACGTCGTTTTTTACTATCGTATCCATACGACGTGGGGAACTCTGTGCCACCACTTTCAGGGGAAATTTACTAATTAATCTGATCTGTACGCTTTGCATAGCAGTCTGTCAAAATGATTTTTTAAGAAATGCTGAATGTTTCAAAGAGACTTCGAACTAGATGTATTCTAAAATGTAAAGAATACAACTCCGGGGATACAAAATGACCCCAGGACGTACGAATAAGGTTAATGCACCTTTTAAATTTGTAAGCAAGACCTCCAAGTTTAATGTTCATCTCTGATAAGACTAGGACAAGTGAGTGAAGAGCCTTGAAAACTTTCCGAAACAACCCAAGCTCAAGAACGCCCTGTTGGGAATTTGAACCAGACACATAAGCCCCATACATCAGCTCCGCATTCTACCAGATGAGCGAAGGCTTCATTCAAAATATGGGGCACAAAGTGATACAAGAGTACAGTACAAAAGTTTTTAGTTTTAGTAAGTGTTTTACGGCACTTGCAACACAATAAGGTCATATAAGTGCTGAAGATTAGAGGTGTTACAAGAGAGTAACAAACATAAAAAAGAAGGAGGGGAGATAAGGACGATAGATGTTTGATAGGAAAGAAGGAGCAAACCACACCAGAGCACCCGCCAACCACCCACTGGTACAAAAGTGTACAGTGCAAAAAAAATGTCTGCAGAAGAACAAAGAACAAAAACAGAAGCTCCTGAGACCGATAATAAATTAAAAAACTGGCCTTTTCTTATTCTCACTTACTGTCATTGTAAATTTGTAAATCATTGCAACTGCTCTACATCTTCATCAACACAGTTTAGATCACTTAGGAAGCGGGCTGCTTATTAGGCCCTGCCTGTCAGAACCATCCCAGGCTGTGTGAGATAAGGAATCCTAAAAGACAGAAAAAGATACTCAACAAAATAACTCCCACAAGTGGCAATCGGTCTCATGTCTCTGTGTGCAATGACAAAAAGCCTAACAAAATTATTATATATCTTGTAATTAAATGTTTTCCATCCTCACTGGCACAACTTACGATTAAATAGGAGAGGGTCAAATCCTACAATGTCTTTTCATGCCAAATTACGCTGACTTAAAAAAAAATATATATTAAATGCAAGCTTTTCAGCCCTCATCGGAAAATTTTTATCATTAAGGAGGTGGGTTTTGATCCTGTTTGTCAGGGCCAAAGTGGGCTGAGAGGGATACAACATCTCAGCAAAAAGAATGAAGTACCGTACTTAAAAATAATTCTATCCACATGAGAATTAAACTCAGGTCTTCTGTATTCGACAGGGAAGCACTTAAAAACCACACCACACACGCCTGTGTGCCGACTTGGATTCTCAATGAAATACTAACAATACCATCTCATGTGGGTATTGAACACTTAGTTCAGAGAGAAAAGCCCTACTTATACATGTCCACTGAAAACACCACTAGTAAGGCTGATTTTCAGTTCACAATAAAGTTGTCCGCGCATCCGATCCCGACATTGATTGGGGATTGCCTTGTCAGTGAGACAACTTCCTGGGCCTTCGGCATATTGTGGTAGGGTGGCCAGTTCCTTTCCACACCACCTTTACTTCCCCAACTCGAAGTCATTTACCCATTACTGCAGGGTGTGCAAGAAGGGGCGAAAAAAATCCGAGTCCGAACCGAGGCTTCAACCCGTACTTTCCGCTTCGGAGACAGGCGCACTAACCGCTCCGCCACTGCACCCTACAGTTCACAGTAAGGTAAATCTAAAGTAGCTGACATTTGCAAAACAAGCTAGTCAACAGTTGGTTTTCATCAAGATCGGTGAGAGAAAAAATTCACCTGAACGTTTGTTTATGGTATGTACTTCAAACTATCGATAAAAAGGGTATTCCAATATCAAGAGATACCAAAAATAAGAGTGATTTTTTTTTATATCTAAAGGCCTTACATGCATGCATAAAGATCATCATTTAGAGCATTCATTTGCATATGAATAATAATCTTCATCTACCATGTACTCCAATGTAAAAGCAAAAACTGGAACAAAATTTTCTCCGTTACAGATTTTTAAAAATAGATT
>NW_004797792.1:234004-241676 GCF_000002075.1 Aplysia californica
CCCCCCTTAAGAATAATAACATTCTATTAAATCTGTTATCCTCTTCATAAAAGCAACATTACCAAAAATTAACCTCTTGACTAAGAGAGAGAGAGAGAGAGAGGCATTGAATGGAAAGGACGGGAAAGGTTTCAGAGGTCAAAGTTCAACATTCTTGCTGCATGCACTCCCTTCCTCTCACTCACTTGCCCAGTACACATGAATGCATATCAGAAACAGCCTTCCGAACCGAACACTCTTGTTCTCTGTCAGAGCATCAGACATAAAAACCACACACACACACACACAATTTCTCGGTAAAAGTCAATAAAAATTGCTGCAAGCGTATCTACTTCGGGAATCTATTTCCACTTGACTTGCGTAAAGTCCCCTGTGTGTACCCTCTGTCGTGGTCGGTCACCAAAGATATAGCGATCCCGCTCCTGAATGCTCTCCGAGAGTTGCTGCATGTGGCGAGGGATATCATCGAACTCAGCTGTTTCTTCCTGAAAGATTGGAACAACACAGTTTGTTTTTTAGTAGAGGTTTTATGGCGCTCGGAGCTGCATACCCGTCATATGAGCGCCAAGGGGCGGATGTCAACAGAGAAGTCCTTACAGGGAATCGGGCTTACTCTGCTCACTTCTATAGCTTCAACTATCAAGGCACCCCAGAAATAGCGGGTCACAAGAGTGTGGCAAACATACAAAAGAAGTAGAGGGAAAATGACGATAGTAAGGATTAAGAAAGATAAAGCAGCAGTTCAGACACAGTTATAAGCATGACACTGATGAATCAGCCCATTTATAATTTACAACTCTACTGTGCATAAGAACATGTTAATGTCCCCCCTTTGGAACAACACACAACATGGTGAAACTTGTTAGAGGAAAGAGTGGCTCAGTGTTAGGACATTTAAAAATTTTTGTGACAGCCAAAAACTCGATCAGAAACACTTAAATGCTTATTTAACCCTATCCGTACGCTTGAGGTCATTTTGCACCCATGGGGTTGTATTCTTCACATTTTCGAATACTTCTTGTGCGAAGATCTCTTTGAAACTTCCAGTATTTCTCAAAAAATCATTTTGACAGACTGCTATGCAAAGCGTACGGATCAGATTAACAAGTACATTTCCTCTTTGGAAAGTGGTGGCACAGAGTTCCACACGTCATATGGATATGGTAGTAAAACACTGCGTTCGGATAGGGTTAAACAACACAGTACAAGGTGAGAGAGTTAGAAGCAAGTGGGAAAAGGAGCGGTCATACAGTTCTACGACTAAAATTTATTTTAAAAAAAAAAAAAGTTTCTCACAGATGGTTTATCAAACAGACAATGGGACAAAGACAAAATCCAGCAGCCTACATGCAACACAAACTCATTCATTCACTACATTAAGCCGACTAAACATCTCAACACTTTCCACGTCACGACAGGCCTTTGCCTCAATAAACAAATATTCAAACCAAGCCACTCGAGACTTTTGGAAAGAGTATCCACATTGGAGTAGGAGTTATTAGTTTAGTTTTTAGTAAGAGTTTAACGGCACCTGCAACACAATAAGGTCATAAGAGCGCCAGAAGATTAGAGGTGTTACAAGAGAGTAACAAACATAAAAAAGAAGAAGGGGAGATAAGGATGATAGATGTTTGATAGGAAAGAAGCAGCAAACCACACCAGAGCACCCACTAACCACCCTCTCGAGACTTTTGGATAGAGTATCTACAATGAGGTAGGAGTGTAATGATATGTACAAAGGTCAAGCTGATCAGAACAAACCACAGTGACAGCACACAAGACTTACCTCCAAGTCGTCTTCTCTGAAAGTGTGGCTCTTGAGATTTCTAAAGTGTCCGGTGGGCATAGAGATGGGTACAGACGTGGACATGAGCGTCCCATCATCCATCTCGTTGATTGTCTCTTCGGGGACACTCACGTGGGTTGATCGCTGGCGGCCATATTGCTCGGGGCTAGCGCTGTAGTCCGACCGCTCAGACCGGCGAGAGTTTTCTGTCAAGCGGATACAGAATGAATGACACTTAAAACAGACTTGGTTGCACATCAAAGGATGTTTTTAGTTTTAGTAAGTGTTTTACGGCACTTGCAACACAATAAGGTCATATAAGTGCCGAAGATTAGAGGTGTTACAAGGGTGGGAGTAACAAACACAAAAAAGAAGGAGGGGAAATAAAGACTAGTGATTTTTTATAGGAAAGAAGGAGCAAATCACACCAAAGCACCCGCCAACCACCCACACCAAAGGATCACAGTATTGGAAAGAGTAAGGAGCATATTGACAATGATATACTCTAACCTAGTGCTCACCAGCAGGCCATTTGGTAATTTTGGTCGGCGGTGGTGATCACCTGGGTAGTCATAAGTATTATCTAATAATAATAAATAAATAGCATTTGTATAGCGCATATCCCCACTCAACAGCAGGCTCTCTGCGCCTTACACTATATTATTACCCCAGCAGACCATACAACACTACGAAACATTCTCAGCTTCCTGGGAAGCATACGGAGCAAGCAGCTGATTAAGCGCTCAAACACTAACAAACTGACAAGATCTTTCGTTGCCTATAACCGGGTACCCATTCCCACCTGGGTGAAGTGAGGAAAATTCATGTAAAGTGCCTTTCCCAAGGACACAACGTCAGGCCCCTGGCGGGATTCGAACCCACGACCTTGCGAGTCCGAGAGCCTAACCACTAGGACACCTAAAGCCATTTAGTAAGTTTTAGTAAGAGTTTTACAACACTTGCAACACAATAAGGTCATATAAGTGCAAAAGAATAGATGTTTACAAGAGAGTAAGGTACACCAAGAAGGAGGAGAGATAAGGACGATAGGTGTTTGATGGGGGGAAAAGGAGCAAACCACAACAGAGCACCCGCCAACTACCCACTCTAAAGCCCTGCTTGAAAATACATGTAGATGAGCAATATGAAAATTTTAAACTCTTTTTATTTTTACAAATATACAGTGGAGTCTGCTTAAACTCCACTCGGTTCATTGGAAAATAGTCGTAAACTGAAAGAAAAGAAAACCCCTGGGGTTTTTTCTTCTATTGAAGCAACCTCTCCAAACTGAAATCTCAGCTGAACATAAGAAAAATCTGGCCGTCCCACAGATTTTGGTTTACATGGACTCAACTGTGTATATATGGTCGCTTTTAAGGACAAGCGGGCTGACCCAGATTTCGGGGGTTCCAGAAATCTCGTCCTACACCAAAAGTGAGCATTGCCCTACCTATAGGAGAAGTTTGGTTTCACTTGCGTGTATATTTGTTTGGTTATAGAGAAAACTCTCCTTGTCTTTTAAAGAAACTGAACAAGGATCCAAAAACTTTATTTTCGATTTTGTCAAAACAGCGTTTTGCGGGATAGCCCCCTTGTGCTTAAAAGTGACCATATGTGAAGGGTGCTGACTAAATGAGTAACTTCTCAGATTCGAGCCCTATGGAAATCACTACATCACGCTTATAGGTGAAGATTTTACAATTTATAAGTCCAGACCATCAATGATTTATTTATAGAGGCACCTGCCATCCATATCCAGGTGCTGTTTTAGCCACACAATTTATAAGTACGAAATAATAAAAAGCATGTTATACTTAAAGAATATGACATCAATAGAAAATCTACTAATTTGACCTTACTGTCGATTTTTTGCCAATATCTACATTTGTGGACTGTGAGAGGTAACTTATTTTGTCAGCACGCTTCACATATACAGTCGAACCTGCCCTGACGGCCACCTCTATAAGCCGGTAACTTTCCATTTCCCCCCTTGCGTTTTTTCTATATAATTTAACTGTGTAAAACGGGCACCTGTCCAACGCGGCCGCGACCACCATATTTTAACACACAAGCCCTATCACACCTGTCTTAGACAGCCACCTTAGTGACTCCATTACATTTTGTCATAAATTGTGCATTGGCCCCCTGGCGTTGTGGGCGAGCCATCATAATCCAATCACCTGTCGTCGTTGTTAGGTAGTCCCTCCAACCGATCATGTTGCGTAGGCCCCTCCCACTGTTGATCAATAGGTAACAAATTTTCAGCTGCCATTGAGGTAAGCGTGTGATCCCTCATAACCTATAAGCCCCGCCCAGAACTCATACACTCATCGTAAGTGAGATGAGTGGTCAGTGTTTACCCAGTCTGTAACAAAGTAACAAAGGACGTCAACATGAACTTGTGACAGAAGCGTCGCTCGTTCTCTGAGTGGCGGTGACCCCTGTGTTTGTTTTACCATAGCACTCGGTCCATTTTGTTTATTTGTCACCCTAGCCCAAAATCAGCAACAAAAGAACCCCCCCAGTTAAAAACAACAACAACAACAATATCAACAACAACAATGCGGCGACTTTCGGTTGGGACCTCAGAAAGGAATGGTTTGTTTTCTTCATCTTGATCAGTCCTGCCTAAGACGGCCACCTGTCTTATACGGCCACTTTTCACCTTGACAATGGGTGGCCGTCCTACACAGGTTCGACTGTATATAAGAAAATATCTCACCAGAGCGAATAGGAACACCAACATCATCACCATCATGGTCCTCAAGCTCAAGCTCTTCCATGGCAAAAACTGGAGGGGAAAAAAAGGCGAAATAAAGTTTTGCTTACTTGGATTATTTTTAGTACAAGTTTTACAGCAATCGCAACACAATATGGTGATATAAGTGCTGAAGATTAGAGGTATTACTAGAGAGTAACAGACAAAGAAAATGGGGAGAGATGATGGTAGATGTTTTATAGCTTTAGTAAGTGTTTTACAGCAATTGCAACACAATAAGGTCATATAAGTGCCGATGATTAGAGGTGTTACAAGAGAGTAACAAACACAAAAAAGAAGGAGGGGAGATAAAGGCGATAAATCGTTGACAGAAAAGAAGAAGCAAACCACACCAGAGCACCCGCCAACCACCCCCTGGTAGATGTTTGATAGGACAGAAGAGCTCCAACCATCCACAGCATAAACTATTATTAGTTCCCTTGCATGGTTTCAGGTTATTAGCAATTAAAAGGTATGTCAGAAGATTAACAAAAACCTGTTCAAGAAAAATATTTCCCAACTTTCAGACAATCAAAATGTAATAAGATATACATACATATTATATATTCTATACGTTAAAAAGTGTATTTCATTAAAATTATTGAAATTAATCGAAATGATTATCTTTTTCCAATCGATAATAGAAAATTAACTTGAAATGTTTTCATATAAAATTTCTAGGAAGAGTTTCTTCCGATTCCAACGCACTCACCATCAGGACTAGAGTCTCTCATTCTTCTGGTGTTCCGCTCTCGAGAGGACTGGTTGAGATTCTGTGGCGTAGTTCTGTTGTATTCTATTGCACTCTTGGAATGACTCAGATTTGCTGCCAGAAAAAGAAAATATACATGAGAATAGCATCAGAAATGTGCTTTCTCTTGAGACTGTCACTGTTGAAAACTTGTGAGTGTCTGATAAAAGGGAACACATGTCGGCAAAGACAATTTACCTTTTTGTTTTAAGTAGAGGTTTTACGGCACTTGCAACTGCATAAGGTCAAATGAACCCCAAGGGGTGGATGTTAACAGAGAAGTCTTTACAGGGAATCAGACTTAGACTGCTCACCTCTCTAGCTTCAACAGGCACCCCGGAAATAGCGGGTCACAAGAGTGTGACAAACATACAAAAGAAATAAAGGGAAAAATGACGATAGTAAGGATTAGGAAAGAAAAAGCAGCAGTTCCCTGTTGCAGTTCAGGCACGGTTATGAGGATGACATTGATGAATCAGCCCATTTACAATTCTACTGTGCATGAGAACATGTTAATGTCCCCCACTTTGGAAATGGCCTAAAGACACTTTAGTCAGTAGCATCGTCCAGGGGGGGGGGGGGGGGGGGGGTTACAATTTAGTTCAGTTCTAGTTTAAAGCACTAGCAACACAGATAGGTCACATAGGTGCCTAAGATTAGAAGTATTACTAGAGAGTAACAAACAAAACAGAAGAAGGGGAGATAAGGTCAACAAATGTTTGATGGGAAAGAAGGAGCAAATAACATCAGAGCACCTGCCAACCACCCACCCACAGGCCTTTGAGGATTCCTTTCTTTACATAACTAGTTGGGGAAACAACCTAATCAGGTCAATACTTAGGTCCTTCAAAGACATATCAAAATCAAGCACAGGATAAAACAATTTTTTAAAATACAAACCATGTCCTTTTGAAGGATTTTTGTCTGCCATAGCTGAAAAGTCCCTTCTTTCGGAGTTTTGAAACAAGACACTGAAAAAAAGCCCAAGACCAGGAAATTTTATATAACATCATATATATAACATCAAAAGAAGAAAAAAATGATCATTCACAAAATAAAAAAAGCACTAACAACACTTCCATTATAATACGTCTTCCCACAGAAACCCCATGCCAAAATGACAAGTCCAAAAGTAACCTTGACCTTATCTTAAACAAGTTTTTCTATCCACAAATGGTCGCTTTTAAGCAAAAGGGGGCTATCCCGAAAAAAAGCTATTTTGAGAAAATCGAAGGTAAAGTTTTTGCCCCTTGTTCAGTTTCTTTAAAATAACAGGAGAGTTTTCTCTATAACCAAACAAATATACACATCAATGAAACCAAACTTCTACTATAGGCAGGGCAATGCCCACTTTTGATGTCAGTCAAGATTTCTTGAAACCCACGAAATGTGTGTCAGCCCGTTTGACCTTAAAAGCAACCAAATATACTAACCAGTTTCTGCACTATAAACGCAGGATAGTGATATTGCATCCGTGTAGTCATCAATCAAAGAACTCACCTGACAAGCTTGGTCTTCTCCGATTTGACGTGATCCGTCAGCTTGTCGAACTGCGCCCTCTGCTCTGCCTCAAACTTGCGAATTCTCCGCTCCATCACTTCCTCCTCGGCCTTCAGGTAGGAGCACACCACGGCTTGCAGATCCCCCAGCTGTTTCTGGAGGGTCTCGTGGGACTGGGGTTTGACCACTCCTGGAGCAACAAATAACGCATAGAATAAAGAAGAGTCTTTAGTTTAGTTTTAGTAAGAGTTTTAAGGCACTCGCAACTGCAGAAGGTCATATGAGCGCCAGAAGGTTAGAGGTGTTACAAGAGAGTAACAAACACAAAAAAGAAGGAGGGGTGATAAAGACGATAGATTAGATGTTTGATAAGAAAGAAGGAGCAAACCACACATGAGCACCCGCCAACCACCCACGAAGAGTCTTAAGAAAAAGGGAAACCATCTTTGTAATGTTCCCATTTTCAAAATATTTCTCATTACGGGTAACATATTGATAATAATAATAGTAATATTTTAGTAGGCCTAGGGTTTTACGGTGCTCACAACTGCATAAAGTCATATGAGCGCCAAGGGGTGGGTGTTAACTGAGAAGTCTTTACAGGGAATCACACTTACTCTGCTCACCTCTCTAGCTTCAACAGCACAAGGTCTGCTTCGACTCTCAAGGCACCCCAGAAATAGCGGGTCACAAGAGTGTGACAAACATACAAAAGAAGTAAAGGGAAAAATGACGATAGTAAGGATTAGGAAAGAAAAAACAGCAGTTCCCCCTTCGGCACCGTATGTGATTAAAAATAATAACTTACATACACATAATTTACAGTAAAACCTGTGTAAGACGGCCACCCATTGTCAAGGAGAAAAGTGGCCGTATA
>NW_004797792.1:242688-251952 GCF_000002075.1 Aplysia californica
TACTGCACTTGCAACACAATAACTTCATATAAGTGCCGAAGATTAGTGGTGTTACAAGTAAGAGAGTAACAAATATAAAAAAGAAGGAGGAGAGATAAGGACGATAATTTTATAATAGGAAAGAAGGAGTAAACCACACTAGGGCATCCGCCAACCACTCACCCAGGAAATCTGGACTTACAACAAAACGCATGGTGGGGAAATGTCAGTTTTAGTTTTACATCACTTTTAGAACACTAAGGTCATATAAATACTGAAGATTGTTTTGTGTTTTAGTAAGTGTTTTACGGCACTTGCAACACAATGAGGTCATATAAATGCCGAAGATAAGAGGTGTTACATGAGACTCACAAGCACAAAAAAGGAGGGGACAAGAAGATGATAGTAGATGTTTAACAGGAAAGAAGGTGCAAACCACACCAGAGCACCCGCCAACCACCCACTTACCATCTTCTCTGTGTTTCCCATCTTGATTAGCCAGAACAAGTTTGAACACCTTCGAGTACTCCGGTCTACTCCTCATGGCTAAGACAGCTTCCTCCCCATCCTGAAAGACAAAACAAAACAAAACAAAAACTCACCATTCTATTCAGTTTCAGTAAGAGTTTTACACCACTTACAACACAAATAGGTTATATAAGTGTTCGTCATGCCCTGCGATGCACGAGGACTATAATGACAAGTGCAGTTCGCCATATTTTGTATTTACCACCTAATGTTTCAATTAGACACAACTTCATTAAACAAATTACAGTTTCTAATTTAGCCAGATTTTTTTTTTTCAGTTTGAAGGAATTTTCAGCTTTTAGAGAGTTTGTCGTATTTACAAACCAGATCGGCAATCAACCATTAGATTGAGAGCCACTTGTCATCCCAGGGGATCCAAAATTGTGCCCAGTGAAGCAGCAAGTGACAATGCATCTCAAAAGGGTTATCAATCATATACAGTCTAGAACGCACACAGTGAATACGAATATAGTAAAACATGCACACAGTAAACAGATGTTCAGGACCCAAATTTTTTTCTACTTACAAGTTTATTCTTTGTATTCAAAACACATAGCCTACATAGTGAAATTCAAAATTAAGAAAAAGATTTTTCTATGTGTGTGCTGGACTATATATCAGATACAGACAGTTTTAGTTTTAGTTGAGTCTTTACAGCGCTCGCAACTGCATAAGGTCACATGAGCACCAAGGAGTGGATGTCAACAGAGAAGTCCTTACAGGGAATCAGGGTTCTCTGCTCACCTTTCTAGCTTCAACAGCACGAAGTCTGCTATGACTATCAAGGCACCCCGGAAATAGCAGGTCACAAGAGTGTGATAAACATACAAAAGAAGTAGAGGAAAATGACAATAGTAAGGATTAGGAAAGAAAAGGCAGCAGTTCCCTGTTGCAGTTCAGGCACGGTTATGAGCGTGACATTGATGAATCAGCCCATTTACAATTCTACTGTGCATAATAACATGTCAATGTCCCCCCTTTGGGAATGGCCTAAATACACTTCAGTCAGTAGCACCGCCCCGGGGGGGTGGGGGTGAGCTGGATGTTCAAGACACATAGCTAGGAAAAAAAAAAAAAAATAAGAAGAACATAGAGGACAAGCTGAAATCAGGCACCAAGCCAAAACTCATCTCTCAACAGTCAATTTCATACTGGGTTCTACCATAAAAACACCAATAAGATTATGACATAGACAATTAAAACATGATACCACCAAAATCAAAACAAAAAATAGTCACACAGAGCCATAAACTGACCTCCATCTCTGAATTGATGACCAGCAGATTAGCTCGGACATTGACGGCGTGCGTCCGCATGTGGCACGGCACACAGATATACACCGTCCACGGATCATTTCTCTCACGGTGGACCAGGCATTTGTGGGTCTGTGAACAGAACAAATCATTACAGTCACAACACAACCGTCCAAGTCACTTTTTGTTGTTTTGAGAAAACTTTATTTTTTAAAGTGTTTAACCCTTTGCCTCCACAGGACGCCAATCGGTGAAGGTAAGAAGCTGTCCTTTGTACAAGTTTAAGTTTTACAGAACTTGCAACACAATAAGGTCATATAAGTGCTGAAGATTAGAGGTGTTACAATAGAGTAACCAACACAAAATTTTAAAAGAAGAAGGGGAGATAGAGAAGATAGAATTTTTTATAGGAAAGAAGGAGCAAACCCCACCAGAGCACCCGCCAACCACCCACAGAAGCCATCCCTTTCCCCCACAGGACGACAATCAGCGGCAATGATGTGATATAATAGCAACAAAAACGTTGTAGCAATGATCTCCTTTTCGACATGTGCACTTGTTAAAACATAATTTTCCTTTCTGAATGGTGTGTTTGACCTTTGAGGTTGAAAATCAGACAACAATTGGGAACATTTTTTTGGAAAATGTCGAGTAGACCTAGCATGAGTGCTGCTTTACTCTTACGCCATGAGGAGAATTTGGGTGATGAATAAGCTAGATTTAATGTTTTCAGTTCCGATTTTAATTCCTTTTTTGGTGAACATGCAATCATCATTTTCAATTTTCTCAGTATGCTGAAAATGTCATAATGGTTGGGGTATTTTTGCCGAGATACAGGTGCAGTACTTATCTAGCCCATCTGCATCCTGGTCAGTGGCGGGGACAAGTGTTGTGCAATCTGCACATTGCTTGGGTGGAAAGTGTTAATTTAGTAAACCTTACAATTTGAAAAAAGTCGTGTGTAACATTTGTGGGTCTGTCAACAAAACAAATGATTAGTCAGGATGGCTGCTGCTTAAGTCATTTTTTTCTTTAAACTGCTGTTGTTTTGAGAACACATTTTTAAAAAAAGACTAAGTCAGCTTTTTGACTTCCGAGAAAATCATTTGTGGCATTTGTGAGTCTGTCTAAAAAACAAATCCTTACAGTCAAAACAACAACTGCCCAAGTGACTTTTTGCAGTTTATAAAGTGCACAACCAGTAGTAAGTGTAAGTGACAAACGCCCACCCATTCCAACATCCAACATCTTGGGTTTATCTAAGAAGCGGGACCTCAGAATTTAATATCCATCTCCAAAGCAAAGAACCGGAATGTAGCATGACAACATTGTTTGCAAAAACTTTTAAAGCCAAAACAAAAGCAGGTTACAAAGGTAATCTGTAAACATAAAATACACAGTACTATATATGTTAAACAAGGCTGTAGAGATAATACAATTTGTCCTTGCACATCCAGCCAAATTTGATCTATCTCTAGACCGAAATCAAATCCAGATCTCCGTGTCAGTATTGTTACCGGTGCTTTGTTTTATTCTAGTAGTTCTAGTAGAGGTTTTACGGCGCTCGCAACTGCATAAGGTCATATGAGCGCCAGAAAATTAGAGGTGTTACAAGAGAGTAACAAACATAAAAAAGAAGAAAGGGAGATAAGGATGATAGATGTTTGATAGGAAAGAAGAAGCAAACCACACCAGAGCACCCGCCAACCACCCACTTTGTTTTCTTCAACACGATGAGCCATATTTTGACAAATGGCAAAAACAAAAGAGTAGTCCGAAAATAATAACAGTTTGTCCGTCAATGTCAGCGCACAACACTTATCCCCACGCACTAGGATACAGGTGCGGTACACGCTATACTATACCACACCGTCGCCGATCGGCGTCCCGTGGTGAAAATGGACGGCTTCTTACCATCGCCGATCGGCGTCCCGTGGGGAAAAGGGACAGCTTTTTACCGTCGCTGTCCCGAGGGGGCATAGAGTTAAAGGACATGGCATTCACAGCACTTATAGTTTCTATGCTTGTTACGGGACAATCTTCTCAAACATTGGCAACATTTTGATGAAAGGTAGAAAGCAAATGAGTGGTGAGAAAACATTCTGAGGAATAGCAAAAACAAAACAAAACAAATGAGTAGAGAGAATAGTTTTAGTAGAGGTTTTACAGCGCTCACAACTGCATACGGTCATATGAGCGCCAAAAGATTAGAGGTGTTACGAGAGAGTAACAAACATAAAAAAGAAGGAGGGGAGATAAGGACGATAGATATTTGATAGGAAAGAAGGAGCAAACCACACCAGAGCACCCGCCAACCACCCACTGGGTAGAGAGAGAACTTTTTGACTAATGGCAAAAAACAACAAACAAGTGAGAGACGACTTACAAAGTTGAAGCCTGGGTCAATGAGCTCTATGACCTTGCCCTTGGCCCCCAAGGGACAGGTCTCCAAGGAATCTGGAAAAATATTCACATAAAACAAAACATGAACTCATTGCACTCATTTTTCAAATTATGTTTACAACTGTTGGTCGGTTAATTTAGCTCAAATTTCAGTTGCATTTAGTCTAGCTCACACAAAGCCAAAAGGACAAGATCCGGAAATCTTTTTGTTATTTATGTAGAATTTCGTCATGTATGCCTTTTAAATAGGACCTAACAATTTGTTTTTAGTTTTAGTAAGAGTTTTACGGTACTTGCAACACAATAAGAGCATATAAGTGCCGAAGATTAGAGGTGTTACAAGAGAGTAACAAACACAAAATAGAAGGAGGGGAAAAAAGGCCGATAGATGTTTGATAGGAAAGAAGGAAGCAAACCACACCAGAGCACCCGCCAACCACCCACTAAAAATCTGTTTCCTAAGTGAGTGCTAGACTGTATAAAAATAAAGTATATAACACGGATAGCTCGAATTCGCTGGGACCAGCCTCGGCAGTTCGAGGGATCCGTAGTTTGAGGGATATCTTACAAAGATAATGAAGAAAGTTTAAGTAAGTGTTTTACGGCACTTGCAACACAATAATATAAGGCCATATATATAAGTGCCGAAAATTAGATGAAACTAACCTTTATCTTATCACGACTATGATTCAACAGACGATCCTCTTCCCCCTCCATTGGAATTTGTAACTGTAAATGTGTCACGACGCGGTGGAACCAGGCGTTCGTCAATTTTTTGGCTATTTGTTAGCGACACTTGGACGGTTTATATGTTGTTATTGTATAAATTTGCAAAGTGCTCAGAGCCTTTTTTCTTTAATCAGGTTTGAGTGCTATATAAACGTCATATTATTATTATAATAATAATAACAATAATTACTATTATTAGTATTATTATTATTGATGTATTTGACATCATCATTGCAACTGTGCTAGAGAACTGACCTGAGTCAAACCTTTGCTGGGGTTCTTGACCGAAGACTTGAACATTAAGGCATTTACACGAGTACACAACCATCCTCACAACCTGAAAAAAGAAAGAAATATTTGTTAATCCGTTGAAAAAATATCAAAATGACAACAGCCACCTTTTTTTTTTTAAACTTTAGTAGAGTTTTATGGTGCACGCAACTTTGAGTTTTGAGAAAAAGAAATATTACAGTGAATAAGGACAGATAGAAACTAGTTACAGAAAGTAAAGGAGTAGGAAGTAAAGCCATACCATCCAAACATCTGAATGGGGAAAAGAGAACACATCAACAAGTTTTATCTATGCAATGGTAAGGAAAATCCTTTCATCCTTCACAAAATTCATTTTACATGGCATTGTAACGCGTTGAAAAATGAAATGTAAATCAGACTTTGCGTGGTAGGTCTAAAGCAAAGGTTTTCCCCTGTCTGTTCATGACACCATGTGATGATGAGTGAAGCGTATCAGGAAGAACACACACTTACTGTCACACTAGTCACCCATTCCCCACTTAACATGTTAAGACAAGTATGGGTACCTCTTATTTCCCATTATAATTATTCCCAAAAAGGGCAGAATAATCGAATATTTTAGCAACACTTTATAAAGTATTACTTCATTTGTGTCTGATGACTTTTTGTTCACTGAACAGATGAGCAGACACAAGGAAAAGGCACTTTTATCAAACTGGACCTATTCAAAAGACTGCTCAGAAATAGAATACATTTAAATATTCATGAGAACCTCACACCCATTTAGCTTCTGCTAGTACAAAAGAGTAAAAAAGAACAACAATAACAGATGAGCATTCTTTGTTTCAGTTCAACTGAGGCGAGCCTGTTCAAGTTATCAAACACACCCCCCCCTCCCCCGAGGTCTGAGTAAATAATAAACATCAAGAGCCACATTCAGCAACAACAGAGGCACAGGTAAGAAGTTTAGTAAAGTAGACAAGAAGCACCCTCTAACCACTCATAGCAAAGTGGTAAAAGAAATGACAATTTAAAATTTACAAGAGTACACAAAGTATGAAAAAGACGCACCATCCACTCTTCCAGAATGGATAATGTGTTAACTCTCTCACTATCCGATCTGTGCCACACCTGCTCTCTAATCTAAATTTAACAAGCCAAAATAGTTTTAAGCTCGGCAGTAAAAAGATCAAAATATTCTCACAAGGACAGTTACCTCAGACCAAAGTGAGTGAGAAAGGCTTAAAACTTTTAGTATTCAGCATGCCAGTTCAGCTGGCCCAAGGCAATGCTTAGTTGATTAAATTTAAAACAAAAACCTTAAAAACCCCAGCAGGTCTATCTTAACTACTAAATTATAATCAAAAGTGTATGTTTTACTGCATGGACCTTTCATTTCCACTCGTTTAAGAATCTATTTCATAAAAGCCGGTTAATAGGAGGGGAGTTTCATACAGAAGTTTATGATGTTAACAAATTGGAGGATAAACTTGGCTGCATACAAATTATGCGGAACAGCCTTCTGTAATGTAAGAGTCAATAAAACCTGATGTTATATCTATGCAAAAGCAGTAGACCGGAGCTCTGTGATGGCCTTCCAAAGGAAGTTCCACTTCCCACATTTCCTTTACGAATGCCCCATGCATTTACACCCAACATAGCTTGTAAAAGTTTAAAATGAATATAATATAACATGATATATGAGGCATGCTGACAACAGGAGCTACTTCACAGATTTTAGTCCTCTGGAAATAGATATGTTCGTCTAATTTAAAGGCAGTTTGCACAACTTATCAGTATGGTAAAATAAAAGACATGTTAAACTTGAATAAAATGGCATCCAATGAAAATCTGCAAATTTGCCCCCAGAGTCCATTTTCAGCCAATATTTCCATTGACTGCCACAAGTAACTGGTTTTGTCAGCCCGCCCTGCAGATTCCCATGAAGAAAACATGAAATTGTTGTGTTATGGAACGGATACTTCAATTTTATTTTTTATTCCCAATTAAAAACTAAATTATAGTCATATCACCTGAACCAAAAGGTTAAAATTGGTCATTTCATTCAATTCAAACTAAAACTAACACTAATTCAGAATTTTGTGAAGCTCTCTAGATCTATGTCCCATTCTAAGCTGGCAACTCTTTGGCAAGCATTAAAATTTTGCACTTTCTAGTTGAATGGGAGACCTCAGGTTCTAATTTTCTCAAATCAAGTACGGTGGTCGAAAGGTGTTGAGTCCAACTACAAAGCTGGCAAATTAGCAAATTAGGCATTTTATCAAACTGTCGTCTACTGCCTGCCACAAGTCAGTAATCATGTATCATAATTAACAGAGTAGATGTTCTGGAGATATTTTAGTTTTTGTAAGTGTTTTACGGCACTCGCAACTGCATAAGGTCATATGAGCGCCAGAAGATTAAAGGTGTTACAAGAGAGTAACAAACATAAAAAAGAAGGAGGGGAGATAAGGACAATAAAAGTTTTATAGGAAAGAAGAAGCAAACCACACCAGAGCACCCGCCAACCACCCACCTGGAGATATTTGAAAGTTAGCACACTCACAGCAAGCCATTAAATGAGGAGCATCAGCTACACATATTAAACCTCATTAACTTGATAAACAGTACAACACCCGAGGAAGTATCAACCACCCACATTTCACAAAGAAACAATTAAAGAGACGCTACAAAGATAGTCGGAAAGTGAAAGGAGAAGACATCATGACCAAAGCCCTCACAAACCACTTTTAAAAGAGTCAAGAGTAAAGACTTCTGGAGTGGTTTAATCCTATCCATTCGCCTGGGATCATTTTGTACCCCAGAGTATCCTTCACTTTATAGAACACTTCTAGTGCGAAGATATCTTTGAAACTTTCAGTATTTCTCCCAAAAAAAAATTTTTACAGACTGCTATGCAAAGCGTACAGATCGGATTTAACAAGTATATTTCCTATTTGGAAAGTGGGGGCACAGAGTTCCCTATGTCGTATGGGTGCGATAGTAAAACATGACATACGGATAGGGTTAAAGTAGTCTGAGGCAACACGGGCTGTAGAAAAATGCTAAGCATGAATAATTAAGTTAAGCCAGCACAAAATTAAATATTGGTAACATAATTCCGCGGATGAATTCTCTCAAGGCATCTTGGACAGCATAAATATTTTGAGCCCTTTTCCTATAATTTTACACGCCCCGTCTTTCAAGACCTGATAACAACACTAATCTTCTCTTCTATATATATGATTATTAACCCTATCCATACGTCATGTTTTACTATCGTATCCATACGACGTAAGGAACTCGGTCCCACCACTTTCCAAAGAGGAAATTACTCGTTTAAAATTGGATCCATACGCTTTGCCTTATAGCTGTCCGTCAAAACGATTTTTTGAGAAATACTGAAAGTTTCAAAGAAATCTTC
This sequence comes from Aplysia californica, assembly GCF_000002075.1. NCBI lineage: Eukaryota > Metazoa > Mollusca > Gastropoda > Aplysiida > Aplysiidae > Aplysia > Aplysia californica. The sequence goes on from NW_004797792.1 coordinate 251,257, forward strand.
ATACTAGAAGTATTCTAAAATGTGAAGAATACAACCCTGGGGGCACAAAAAGACCCCAGGACGTACGGATAGGGTTAATAAACCCTTAAGCTTATCTTATTGCTTCACCATCCCAACACCTCGCCTCATGTGTGAGTAAGAATGGAATACTATTTACACTACAGAGACCTCTTTTCCCACCTCTTCCCATCATGCCACTACATCTCAGTTAAATTCTCTTTTGTCCTACATAAATCTCTTCAAAAGAAATTACGTGATTCTATTCATTTTTAACCAAAATACAAGCACCATCAATTGGCAATCATATTGTTACTGCCTATGGCATTCTACTTTAAAAAGTCCAACTTCCAAAAGAAGTGGTCCTGAGCATTGAACTGTTATAATATGTTTTACTGTATATGTATAAATGTTTTACTATCTCAACTGTATATAAATGTTTTACTATCTCAACTGTATATAAATGCTTTACTATCTCAACTGCACACATCCCGATCCCTGTTTAACTACAGGCACTTCAATGGGTAGCCTACACGCTACTTTCTATAATCATTCATCTAGCAAAGGGAAAGCCAAGACTTTCAGGGCTTCACAGGGCATAGGGGGTGAGAACAAATGTATTTTTGCCTGGAGCAGGCTAAAGCCACGAATGTCATGGCAACCTTTCCCACTCAAATAGGTCTCTGCCACAACCCCCCC
>NW_004797792.1:252381-254019 GCF_000002075.1 Aplysia californica
GGGGCGGCCCTAAGGTGATCGCTGCCCCAGGGCCCGACAAGGCTCTCGACGGCCCTGTTTTTACGTTGTCTGTGTCATTCTACACTGTGTGAGTGAGCCGGCAAATGTTGCAGACACAGACGACGGAGCAAAAATTTCGGATACAAAGAGAAACTGCCACGGTATAAGTCATCACTGCAAGCCTTGTCTAAAAAACAGAGAGATCTCAAAACGGCTCAAAATTTTCACCAAACCTTTTGTTGCTTATTTGAAAAGGCACAGTATCCATTTCCCAAAACCTAGCCATGCTTCAAACATAAAAATATCGTCGCTACAGGATTCTGAACAGCTAATTAATTCAGTTTCTGTAAATTTTACAAGAGAGCGAAAGGTACTTTTTTTACTTTTAGACCCACAACTAAGATGCATGCACTGTTTTGAGGGCTAAACTGACATAATTTTTGCTGCAGAACACACACAATGGCCATTAAAACTCTTGTAAAGCAATTGTTTTCAAGTAAATACAATCTCCTAAATGCCAAAATATCAAATCATGGTCAAATGCAAGGTGGCATGCTGAACCCCGCCCCCCATGTTGTTAAAAAAAAGTCGAATATTACTACACCATTGCATTGGTCCTGTAATTTTAATGTGTCACAACCTGGTGGAATCGGGCGCTCATCAATTTTTGGGCATGTGGAGTTATTGGTATAGTCTTAAAGCATGTTCAGTTGTCTTGCCATTGGTGAAAAAAATACCTTTCTATCTTGTATAAAAGTTCAGATATTTGAGATTGAAGAAGGTGGGGTCGCCTGGTTTCAAAAGGTAGAATTAGCAAGAAAATGGCCCTTTAAGTCTAGTTATGAAATTTCCATAGTTTGATAGTTTCATGGAAACTGAAAACTTACATTATTTGTGCCTTTAATCAACCTTTTTCAATAAAATCCACACAGAAATGTGTTCTTTTGGACAACAATGGTGTAGCCCCCAAAAAATAAATTGAATAAAAATTGCCAAACTGGCAACAAAATTTTATGCAAGTTTCTTCAATATCATTATTTTGACAAGCGCCTGATTTTAACACACTGCCTCAGATGTATATTATTAGATATCATATAACAATTTGTATAAAAAAACGAAGTGACTATTTCTCAGAACGTTCGGGAAAATAAAGCAGTATTCTATTTCTCCCATCGGTTTCTGATCTCGAGATTTTTTGGTTATTTGCGAGATTTAGGTGTCATCTTTTCATTCTGCCATTCTGCAAGGACTGGGAGGAAGCATTTTTTTTGCACGGAATTCTATTTTTAGAGCTAGAGATTTTTAAATGTCTGAATATTCAGATACTTCAGTTGCGGTTGGGGCAACGTTCCAGGACTATACTTCATTTGAAAATACCTTCAAAAGGTACAGCTAGAAAACAACACTGCTCGACCTTGGCAGTAACTATTTTGCATTTAGTCACACAGCAAAAACTAAAATCTTTCATTTTTTTAAAAACGAAGTGTATACAGACCCGGTAACCGGGAACAAAGTCACGAAGTATACAGACCCGGATGGGGAACTCTTTTGTGATTTCAGAAAGTTTCAGTGCCCAGACCCGGTTGTGTGTGTGTGTATGTGAGTGTGTGTGTGTGTGTGTGAGAGAGAGAGAGAGAG
>NW_004797792.1:254612-259719 GCF_000002075.1 Aplysia californica
CCCCTCCCCTAAACTTAAACACACACTCACTCACACACACAAACACACGCGCGTACACACACACACAGGCCACTCCATTCGCTTATCATCAACAAATCTCGAGAGCGGAAACCGTTCGGAGAAATAAAGTTCAAGTTTATTTTCCCGAACGTTCGGAGAAATGGAGTCGGCCATAAAAATATCCATAATCTCATAATATAATAATTTGCAGTGGATATCAAGTCAAAATCCGTGTGTAGATCAGAAATAAAAATGAATAAAAAAAGAGCTTTCAGAGAAACTAAAGCTTGAGATGGGTCCATGAGTAAGCTGTACGTTATTCGCACAGGGTATGCGAATACTATGAAATTTTATTCGCACAGGGTGTGTGAATACTGTGTGAGTATTGTGAAATTTTATTCGCACAGGGTGTGTGAATACTGTGTGAATACTAGAAATGTCGCACAGGGTGTGTGAATACTATGTTATCTAGATCTAGCATTTCCTAATTTTTCCCTTTCATCCTCTTTCGCGTAGGGACAAAGATCATGGGATAGATCTAGAAATCCAAAGCTAGATTTAATTCTAATTGTTCAATGCGATACAAAAAAAAAAACCCAACTCAAATTGGAATTCAAGTTGTGTATTATAATGTCAAGGATAATGACTCAAATCTCTCTTATTTTTTTTTTCTGTTTTCCTTGCGCTACAGAGAGAGAGAGAGAGAGAGAGAGAGAGAGAGAGAGAGAGAGAGAGAGAGATATATATATGAGGACATGCTTACTTTAACCCAAAATCTGAAACAAGTTTTTATACTAGATCTAGATATAATCTAGATCTAGTGTCCAGTTGTTTAAACATTTAAAGCCTTTGCCAAAAGATGGGATACCCGGGTGTGACAAACGAGGTCCAAAATCAACGTAGGCTCGACCCTGTGCGAATAAAATTATTTCTTATTCGCACACCCGGTGTGAATAATATTAATTCTTTTATTCGCACACCCGGTGTGAATAAAATGAAATCTTATGCGCACACCCGGTGTGAATAATCACTTCCCCATGAGTAACAATACCGAGAAAAAAATCTAAAATGCAAGGCTATTACAATACGCATTTTAGGGCGCTGGAATCCAACGTTGTATCGGCCATTTTAGTCTGACTGAAAGTTATTTTTATAGGATGTGCTGTGTGATGTCTGTAAGAATTCAGTAAAAAAAAAAAAACCCAGCTTTTTTCAAGTTAGCCATGTGTAGAATCCTGCAGCGCCAATATATTTTTAACATTTAATTTAAAAAATAGATGGTGAAAATTCTTACTTTCACTCGTGCACGCACATGCACTGCTGTTTTGGGGCTAAACAGCATGCAGTATTTTTAGTTGTAGATTAGCCTACACATGGTCACTAAAACTGTCGCAAATCAACTATTTTCAAGAAAATTTCAACCCTTAAATAGCAATCTAAAATGTCAAATTATCATATGCACCCCTCCCCTTCCCCCGCACACACACACACACACACCGGGTACCCCTATGCTCAGACACATTTTTTGAAAAAATATTTTGGTTGTAATTTATGAGTAATCAATTTAAGTAATAGTTTTTGTCCAGAGTCAGTTCCTATCAGGATAAAGTCTTTAAAGACGAGATCTAGATCTACTTTACATAAAGGTCGTATTTTTTCATATTCGGACTCGAGTCCAAATAAAAAAATTTCTTATTCGGACTCGAGTCCGAATACATATGAAAAAATGTTATTCGGACTCAGGTCCGGAAAAAAGGAAGTGTCTTCGTTCTATAGATCTAACGTGTGCTTCCAATTTTCCGCCATTTTTTAGTTTCCCCCACACCTTTTCTACCGATCTGATGCCCGCCGCCTCATTGATACCCCGTTTCCCACTTTCTTTGTAGTAGAAAAAGGTAAAATTGAAGATATGCAGACCACCTGGCACCTGCATATTATGAGCTGTGTAAAAAAAAAAAAGGGTATTTTTTTACTTTCCCTCCCGTCTCACACTCGGCTACCAGTTGTCTAATTTCTACTAAATATTGATGCGCAGAACACGAATATCAACTTCATTTCCATCGCAAATGAATCGTTTTTGAAATATTTGATTGTTTTTAACCGAGATCGGCATGCTTTGGACCAATGGGGGGAGTCCAGAGGGGCCTGCCCCTCTGGGGTAAAAGAAACTCTGGGGGGTTACAGGGGGGCATGCCCCCCCTGTTTTTACCCATAATTTGATATTTTACAGTTAGATTTGAAATTTTCTTGAAAATAATTGATTTGCGACAGTTTTAGTGGCTTTATGTGTGATCTGCAGCAAACAGTACAGCAGTTTGACCCCTGAAACAGTGCATCTGTGTGCGGGAGTGAAAGTAAAAATTTACCCAAAAAAAGACTGATTCGTTCAAATACAAAGTCTGTGTCATCTCGATTGTTTACCACCAAGAAAAAGTTGTGTTGCTGTGTAGAGCTGAGCATACGGCAACTTTTGATTCCATAGACCAGCGCACAATTCATTACACATAGATCTACGTAAAGACTAGCTTATATTATTGTAATAATGATCAGTTGCCGGGGGAAAAAAGACTGACGCGTATGCGACGTTCAACGCCCGGACCGATAGCGCCCCCTCATCCCCTCCCTGACACAGCCACACGTGTGCAGGCCGCCCATCCGACCCCGACACATGCTAACGAGCCATCTTTAATTGCTTCTGAAATGATAACCTCTTGACAAATTATAAACATTTATTAGAAGCGCTATAACTTTTCAGGCCGGCCTCAAATTCATCATAAGATAAAAACTCAGCTCCTGCACAAAACGCCATTTTGCCCGAAGTGATCCCGGTCTCTACCCAGCCTGAGGCGAGTCAAGAGTGAGGGAGGACAGGAAGTCGGAGTCACGAGTCACAGGAAGTCGGAAGTGATGTCATGCTGGACAAGAATCAGAGTCCGAATAACATTTTTTCATATTCGGACTCAAGTCCGAATAGTCACTTCGTTACATAAATTGCTTCTCAATCAATAACTGGTTCTAGAATCTAGAGCTATCTCTGCAGGCCTAATCACTTTCTCCTCAATTAGAAGACTCTCGTTCCATATTATAATGAAGGCCATTGTCCCAGTCAACACTGTCTGTGTTCATATGACTTCGTCAAACACCTCAGGTTAGCCTATGTGAAATACCTTTTATTCTAAACCAATTTAATCGCTTTCGATATTTAACTGCCAAATATCGGAAACAAATTAACCAATTGGAACTAGATCTAGATCTAATCTAGATCTAATCATTGAGTTAATGATTACAAATATGTATGGAGAAACATTGACATGCCTTTGTTTTAGGAGATTTCTCTCCCAAGTATTCTCGTCCGCGGTCTCAGGGAAGCTGTTGGCGTTGGGCTTCGCGAGTCTATAACTATACACACAGTCTGAGGTCCCGTAGGGCACTTGTTATTAAGTAAATCCTCCCGAAAGGTTTCCAAGGATCATAATTGAAGCCATTAATCATTAATTAAAATATTATTTGGAAGACGAGGGTAATAAACACCTTCAGGTTTTACTTGATTGCATCATAATATGATGCAATTTTCTTCTTATAGGCTTACAGAAAAGAAGTTCTGGGACAGCATCAAATTCAAAACTATACAGACCAGACAGTTTAGGCTGAGATTAGGATGCATGCAAGTTCAGAGGTAGATAAACCAATGAGATGGCTGCATTTTCTTGCTGAGCTAAGTGAATCACATCCAGAGTGCATGATACATGTCAAAGTAGAATAAGAATGTGTGTCACTGTTACGAGAATCTCCGATTTGTTCAAAAGTGTGTTGTGAGAACACATCAAAATATACCCCCTTAAGTAGGTCAGTGTGAGAACAAGATGTGTTACTAGTTACAACCATCAATATCTAGATCTCTAGAATCTATACCAGCTTAGGTTTAAGGTAAATGAAATGTTCATCGATGAAACAATTGACCAGATCTGGTTTAGGATCTCTAGATTCTAGGCATCACTATTGATTTTAGAAGTTTGAAATTCCAGAACTCAATAATTTCTTCCGGTGTTGCATTAGCATGCTTTTTATGTTGCCAGTGTGAGCTGGCGAATTTTGCACAGAGCCCAAACCCCCGAAACAAAGAGAAACTGCCGGCTGGCTCGCCACTGCCGGCCTGGTCTAAAAACAGACCTCACAGCTGAGTTTTGTTGACAAAACTTCTCATTGGCCTATCTGCACCGATCTCAAGGCCTTCTGACTGATCAGAAGAAACCGGTCGACTCTACAGTTCGAATACTACAAACACAGGTGTTTCACTCGTGCACGGACTAAAGGCAATACATCATTCTAACTGATTTAAGAGAATATATCCAAACCTTCAATATCCACGTATCATGAGAGTAGGACAACCTGGGCAGACACGACTAACCTGACGTTCTAATCCTGCAGTTCAGAGACGTCCCCTCTCGCGACTTGCAAGCAGGAAATTCGGTCAATCCTGAATCCTGTCCCAACAAAAGTCATGTGACCAAGTGTGTGCTTACAGCTCCAGTTCAGTCGAAGGTCACGACCTCCAACCTTTTACCTTTCACCGACTAAGCTCAACAGAGAGCGCTGTGGAAAGCTTCGTACCACGATGTAGTTTTCCGCCTTCAACTTTCAACTTTGGCCTTATCGCTTTTCAAAACATAACGCACGTCAAATACGTATTGCGAAGCCTTGGTTCTGGCGACACGGACAGTAAATTTATAAAACTTGGTGTGTTGTTAGGATCGTCTGTCAGACTGATGAGATCGTACGACTTTCTCTAGATCTATTTCCAATGTAAAGCATCAGCGAGGCAAAGTAATATTACGCACTGCAAGTAAACCAACTCTGTCGTGGACAGGTGTACTTAATAAACGAATACGAGCCATAGACCTGTCTTTGAGACTGTTACGTAGCGCGGTGTGCGAATGTGTTCAATCGGCACGTAGTCTTCTAGGCCCTACAACTGCATTTTGAGGTCACACGTGAGAGCAAAGAAAACACGAAAGTACATACGTTTTGCTCAGGCGACAAACAGGTGTGATAAATTATCGCTGTGGCGTGCGCGCGCGCGCACACACACACACACACACACACACAC
>NW_004797792.1:261634-263302 GCF_000002075.1 Aplysia californica
AGAAGAGGAAGAAGAAGAAGAAGAAGAAGAAGAGGAAGAAGAAGAAGAAGAAGAAGAAGAAGAACAACAACAACAACAACAACAACAATGGAGTCTGCCTCAGTTGGAATTGTGGGGTGAATTTACGGAACTGTTAAAAATTGCTGTTGTTGTTGTTGTTGTTGTTGTTGTTGTTGTTGTTTTGTTTTTGTTTTGTTTTGCTTTTTTACAGCGTGTTTTGTCAGATTTGTTAAACACTGTGTTTTGGTTTCTTACGATTAAAACGCAAGGAACTCTCCTAGTGGGTGTTATTCATATTATCATATAGCGGTTGTTTAAGTTGTGCACTGAAACTAACGCTCTACAGGTGCTATAATATACATATATATATTATCGCTGCTGCAAGTTTTTATACTTAGGCCTACTTGCTGATGTTGCTGACAATTGTACGATGATCGTCTTGTTGTTACTGGTGGAGAAAATGTTTCCTGTTGCTGGTATTGTTGCTTATACATAATGTATTGTGCAGTGTAAACATACGTGTTCACGGTGATACAAATCCAAGCCACATTCTCAGTTTAAAACAAACAAAAAAACAAGACAAAAACAAAAAAACAAACAAAACACCACAAACTTGTGGTTGCCGTGTCTGCAAGCAAAAACAAGAACGCATACGATAACAGTAAAAATGACTATAATTACCATTAACAAAATACAGCTACGACGACGACCATAACGAAAACTACTACAACGCCAACAACAACAGCAGCAACAACAACAATAACAATACTGACACCCAACACTGTAGCACAACCACTCAAATGGCATGTTTCACAACATTAAGAAACGTCATAAAAAACAACAATGTACAACAACAGCGACAACAACATCAACTATAACTACAACGAAGCAGCACATCAACAACAACAACAGCAATAATAATAACAACAACAACAACAACAACAATAACACAACAGAGATTGCAACCGAATGACAAGATTGTGGAGAACAACAATGTCAACAACACCGACAGCAACAACAGCAACAACAACAACAACAATAGTATTCCTCCGTTGACACTCGAACTCTTCTGACCTTCTACCTAGATCTATATTATTTCTTTTTACGAAGATATTGCGCGTCAGCCTACCTGGATTCTCCACTAATACCCAGCTCACATTGGCAATTCATTTGATTTTGTATCTTCTGATTCAATCAGGGCCAGCAGGACTTTCTGTCGCGGATGGGTACACCAAAGCCCACTATTTTGTCCCTATACGACCGATTCCACTCTCAAACTTGAAGAAAAAAAAAACGTGTTTGATTTGAAGGCCACAGTCGAATCTCGTAGCATACCTAAATTCGGTCGAATTGAACCAAAATGCTATATTTGCACCACCCATGGAGAAAAACCTGCTGGCCTTATCTGAATCTAATCAATCAAATTAACAGTGTGCACTGGGTGTAAAAAGGAATACTCCTGAGATAGATCTCGACTGCTTGAACTTGAAGTTGGAGCAGCGATAATAATCACAAACACACCGCCTCCTTGTCATTCTGTTACCCCCTTTTTGAGTTTTTGCGTAAGCTGCCTGGAGAATGGTAATAGCCTACTAATAATAGAAATCTTGCATGAAGTTCAAGAGCTCTTTTCCCTGGGAGTAGAGATACATTCAAACGCCCCCCCCC
>NW_004797792.1:265761-266913 GCF_000002075.1 Aplysia californica
ATTATATAGAAAAAACGCAAGGGGGGAAATGGAAAGTGGCCGTTTGTACAGGTGGCCGTCTTATAGAGGTGGCCGTCAGGGCAGGTTCGACTGTATCTTCAAGGAGAGAGATACACGTAATGTGTAGCTCACTAGAAATGTCAAGATCGCTTGAATTATTTCTCTCAGCTGAGATCCATTCGCTATCTTCCTGCGCAAGATTGCAGCATGTTAAAAAACAAAAACAAAAATAGAAATAAAACAAGAACATAAAAAACTGTAACAAACAATATCCCAATGTCACCATGTGTAAACACTAGCATCAACAGCTACTGATTTAACCCTATCCGTACGTCGTGTTTTACTATCGTATCCATAAAGGTAGTGTAGGGTATAGTATCTTTGGTATTCATACGACGTGGGGAACTCTGTGCCACCACTTTCCAATTAGGAAATTTACTCGTTAATCCGATCCGTACGCTTTACATAGCACTTAACAGTCTGTCAAAATGACTTTTTGAGAAATACTGAAAGTTTCAAAGATATCTTCGTACAAGAAGTATTCTAAAATGTGAAGAATACAACCCCGGGGTGAACAAAATGACCCCGTCCAAGGCAAACGGATAGGGTTAATATGCATAACTGCGTTGTCGCAAGAGACTCAATAATGTTATACATACTCGCCAAACATGAACAGAATCGAAAATAACTTTGTCATTTTTTGTTGTTGGCGTTGTAATCATCATCATCATCATCATCATCATCATCATCATCATCATCATCGTTGTTGTAAGTACGAAAAGAAAAACAAAAATTATAAGTGGACTTGCTTTTTCAGAAATTGTATGGCATTTTAAAAAAAGTTTTCGACGTTGATCATCATCCTCATCATCATCATCATCATCATCATCATCATCATCATCATCATCATCATCATCATCAATAACAATAACAATCACAACAAAAGCAGCAGCAGCAGCAACAACAACAACAACAACAACAGGTGAGAAAAATCTGACCGTCATCAGCTGATCGTCGCAAGACCATGTGCGTGGGGTGATGTTTGCTTTCACTTTCCAAGGTCTCCCGGTATTGTTATGACGTCAGTCACTACTGCGGTGTTTACTTTGATAACAAAAGCTTTAACCCTTTAAATGGGGTGGTGGGGGGGGG
>NW_004797792.1:268470-270104 GCF_000002075.1 Aplysia californica
GGGGGGGGGGGCAAAGGAGATGAGAAGGTGGGGGCAGAAAGTGGAGACGAAAGCAGATGACAGAAAAATTTCCGTCGCTATCCGGATTCGAAGTCGGGACCTTGATAGAGAGGCAGACACTGTAACCTCTCGACCACGAGATCTCCCTACATGCATGTCTTCAATGGGTTAAATAAGTAGATCTAAATAAGCAACTAGCAGGATTAGCTCAGAGAGGCTGACTCTCATACAAAACAAGACCGATCTGAGCAGTAAATTCCCCTGCCTGCTGAGAGTGACAACTTTGGGGCCTATACTACTACACAGAACCGATGTAAATACTGTAAAATGAGTTAAATTGTATACAATTAACGCCCCCCTGAAATACTGTAAGGTTATTCAGAGTCAGTATGAGTTTTGCGGTACTTGAAACGCAATTAGGTCATATAAGTGCCGTAAGGTTATATAGGAGGCTGGGTTTCCAAACTTGATATTCACCTGCTATAATAGGGCCGCTAACACGTGATAGGAAAAGGATAGAGATAGTATTATAATTCATGTATGGTATGGGTTTAGCACACCACCATAACCATCACCACCACCACCACGACCACAACCACAGGAAACAACAACAACAACAACAACAGCAGCAACAACAACAACAACAACGACAATATTTCAACAATAAATATATTACTACAAAAACAAATAATACAAAAAAGCAGCTGTGTTTTTCTGTTGTCTCTGTTGAGTGTATTAACTGTGAGGTTGTTCATGACGCGGGTACATTTGACGTTCATCTCTGTTTATTTTAAGTTACTTTAATAGAGCTTTTACGGCGCTCGCAACTGCATAGGGGCATATCATGAGCGTCAAAGGGTGGATGTCAACAGGGAAGTCATTACAAGGAATCGGACTTATTCTGCTCGCTCACCTCTGTAGCTTCAATAGCACAAAGTCTGCTTCGACTTCCAAGGCACCAAGGAAATAGCGGGTCACAAGAGAGTGACAAACATAGAAAAGAAGTAGAGGAAAATGACGAGCATGACATTGATGAATCAGCCCTTTCACAATTGTACTATGCATAAGAACATGTTAATGCCCCCCCCCCTTTTTGGGAATGACCTAAAGACCACTTCATTCAATAGCATCGCCCCTGGGGGGGGGGGGGTAAACGTTAATCTCGAATAGGACGCAGCTAAGTGGGTGGTGAGATAGACTAGTTTTTATTAAAAATCTCCAAAATAACCAAAGTGTAAGAGTGTCTCTGAAGAGCTTTGAACCAGAGCCGTATGTAGGCGTGTTTATATTTGAGTACGATCTCTGACTTGAGGAAACTTAAACAAAAGAAATAAATGTAGTAGCCTTCTCTGTTCGCTTTAGTACTTTTTTTTTTTTTTTTTTTTTGGGTAAAGTGTTTTACGACGCTCGCAACTGCATAAGGCCAAGGTCACATGAGCGCGCGGACACACCTAATATTTTCAGTTGGTAGGAAATTTTGAATTTGGCCGGGTGGCGGCCGAAGCCTACTCTTATCCATTTTAGACCACCAAGGGATCTTTAACGTGCACAACTTGCGCACGGGCCCTCCGAGATTTTTCGCCCTTGTCCGAGAAGACTAGGTGTAGATCTTTCCTACCAGAAGATCAGGGGTT
>NW_004797792.1:273338-275392 GCF_000002075.1 Aplysia californica
ACTTTCAGGATCGATCTCACAGTCTGTCTGCTTACAATCTCCATCATAATCTGGTTGGAGATCCGTCGGACTGGTTCGCACAAAGCAGTCTCCAAATACCTAGGGCACTCTGCCAATCAGATTTAATTGAACTGAGTCGGATCAAGCTAGATTTTCCTCTATGGATGGGCAAGAGCTACCATTTGGCATAATTCAACCGATTTGACTTGCGACCTTGAAGGACACACTTCGTGTTTGATTTTGAAGGTCAATATCGAGTTTAGTCGAATTTGGTCGAATTGTGCTAAAGTGATGTCTTTGGCCCCTCCATAGATGATGGAGAAAACAATCTGGCAGGCCTTGACACTCTCAGTTAATGATTTCGATTGGCAGTGGGTTTTTTTAGCAAGAGTTTTACGGCACTTGAAACACAATAAGGTCATTAAGTGCCAGAAGATTAGAGGTTTTACAAGAGAGTAACAAACATTAAAAAGAAGAAGGGTAGATAAGGACGATATATGTTTGATAAGAAAGAAGGAGCAGACAATACCAGAGCACACGCCAACCACCCACATTGGCAGTGTGCACTCGATATTAACCTCATGAGATATCAAAGACTATGGGAGAGACACATTGGTATAAAATAAAATGCCCGGTGTTTGCGCTCATGCTATACATTGTTGAGCATGGTTATAATTCTAACGCGCTTCTTCCAACTTAAAAAGTAACTAGCTGGGCCGCCTTTCGATGAAAGGAATGATCGGTGCATTAACATCAGCTGAAAGCCATTGGCCTACTCTACTGGAATGGAGCAATAAATCTTGAGAGATGCAAAAAATTAGAAGGTCTAGATCTAGATTTATACTCTCAAAACTAAATGCGCCTCGCAAAATAACACTTCCGCACCTGGTTTTCTAAAATTGCAGAGACAGAAGCGTCGGCCTACAAAAGCGATCGGCGAAATAAAGAAATTCAGCTTTTTGCTGCAAAACTGTCTCAAAACTGAAAAAAAAACGAAAGGCGTCTTGATCTGGAGAATATTTTAAAGAATCTTTGGGCGAAAACGGCATGTCGATCGATGGAGCCATTAAAAAGCCTTTTGAATAGCAAAATTCGGCAACCACAAATAGATAATAGATGTTTAATTTGTTTTGGCTAACAGAATCACACCGTAAAGGCGACGGCTGTTTCGTGCTGGGAAAAGCAAGACGAACAAACATAAACAGCAGAGAGTAGGGTTTCGGAGTTCAAGGCTCAGCTCGGGCCGACGTTGTGTCCTTAAGGTTGTATCCATACGACGTGGGGAACTCTGTGCTACCACTTTCCAAAAAAGAAATTTACTCGTTAATCCGATCCGTACGCTTTGCATAGCAGTCTGTCAAAGTTATTTTTTGAGAAATACTGAAAGTTTCAAAGAGATTTTCGAACTAGAAGTTCTAGAATGTGAAGAATACAACCCCGGGGGTACAAAATGACCCCAGGGTGTACGGATAGGGTTAATAAATCATTCCCCCATGGCTCGGTCCCATCAGAGATAGATCTAGATGTGAAGTTAGGAAATCCCACCTCTCAAATAACCCCACAGTACAAGGAATGCGATTTAGAGTATCTTTCCTCCCAAAAAGGCTTTTAAAAAAAAGCAAAGCCTTAAAGTTGTCATGGGGCTGCCAGTGTGGCCTAACTCATTTGTACTTTTGAGACTATCACAAAAACAAACAAAAAATCCTGATTTGTTTTATAATTCACTTTTCAAAGCGAAAAAAGGAAATTGAATGTCTAAATTATGGATAACGGTTCAGCCCTTTTGAAAAATTTTCAATTAATGATTCACCGTGAAGAGGAAAATTACAGAATTGTTACATTCCATTATGGTTTAAGACTGACTCAGGCCGTTATAGAAAGCGCCGTAACGAAGTGGAGTCCCACGTTCTTATACTCTGACCGTCTAGGGAGTCCTTCAACCCTTCAACCAGCCAAAACCTTTTTGTGTGCAGAATAGAAGAGGAATAACACCACTTGGGACGGGGAATGTGTAAAGTTACCATTTAGCACCATGGCACAACCCTCCCCTCTTC
>NW_004797792.1:278584-279681 GCF_000002075.1 Aplysia californica
ATGAGTGTGTGTGTGTGTGTGTGTGTGTGTGTGTGTGTGTGTGTGTGTGTGTGTGTGTGTGTGTTGAAGTGGGTGGGGTGGGGTGCGGGGGGTGGAGACTCCTTTAAGTTTGATTAGATGTTACATTGGTAGTCATAGGACCAGTGACTCTTGGCGCTAAAGGTGTGAGTTCTCTTCCTCCTGTGTTAGGAAGTCAGTGCTATGGAGTACAACTTCTCCTTCGTCAGATGTCAGGTCTGGAGCAGATATTGACAAAGATGGTACCCTACTCATTTATTCTTTCCTGTGGTCAATCTTCCTGGTCAGCTCAGTTTTTCTCATTGGGTTTTTTTAGTCACTTTGACACAAAGTTGATCAGCCAATCTGAAAAGTAGGCCATCATTGTTCGCTGTCTTCCTCTGCTCTGTGCAGCGTGTCACAAAATAAATTGGGACTTTCAAGTGGCTATTTTTTGTATTGGTAAAACATATTCGAATGAAACCAACTGCGTATAAAAAGGTAATTCAAATACATGTCAGAAAATACCAAATCCACACCATTGAAAGTTGTTCTTTTTTTTCCAAACCAATGCCAATTGAAGAAATACATAATAATCCCTGGATACGGTACCTAAAAGTTTCATATCTGACTCAGAGGTTGATTTGTAATGACTGTCCATCCTTCACAGTCGTGAGGTGCTGTTGGACATTCTGCCATATCCAGGTCAGTCATGTTTTTGTGTTGTCCATCTAAGTTACTCTTTTTTTTCTAGTAGAGGTTTTACGGCGCTCGCAACTGCATAAGGTCATCATATGAGCGCCAAGGGGTGGATGTCAACTGATGAGAAGTCATTACAGGGAATCAGACTTACTCTGCTCACCTCTCTAGCTTCAACAGCACAAAGTCTGCTTCGACTATCAAGGCATCTCGGAAATAGCGGGCCACAAGAGTGTGACAAACATACAAAAGAAGTAGAGGGGAAATGACGATAGTGAGGATTAGGAAAGAAAAAGCAGCAGTTCCTTGTTGCAGTTCAGGCACAGTTATGAGCATGACATCGATGAATCAGCCCATTTACAATTACTATGCCATTGTGCATAAGAACTCGAGATGTTAAA
>NW_004797792.1:280015-281607 GCF_000002075.1 Aplysia californica
ACATGAATCTGTCATTCGGTTTGATTTTGTTGTTGTTGTTGTTGTTGTTGTTGTTGTTGTTGTTGTTGTTGTTGTTGTTGTTGTTGTTGTTGTTGCTGTTGTTTCGTTTTTGTTTTTTGTTTTTTTAAACTTTCTTTGAATTTGTCGCTTGTAAGGACAAGCGGGCTAACACAGATTTCGAGGGTTTCCAGAAATCTTGACCTACACCAAAAGTGGGCATTGCCCTACCTATAGGAGTTTGATTTCGTTGGTGTGTATATAGTGTGTTTGGTTATAGAGAAAACTCTCCTTGTCTTTTCAAGAAACTGAACAAGGGGCAAAAACTTTACCATCGACTTTTTCAAAACAGCAGTTTTCGGGATAGCCCCCTTGTGCTTAAAAGCGACCAATTATTCCTTGAAAATTGCTCGTGTGTTTCGATGAAAAAAGTCTCCCTACTCCGCGGCAAATCACGATAGTTCAGGAGTTCACGTTTTGCCTAATTTGGCTCGATAATAGCCCAACAATGACCTGGGTCTAATCCATCCGGCAAGTGACGTAGGTGTTGGAAAGACTTAACGGAACTCAATTGGTCACTTTTAAGCACAAGGGGGCTATCCCGAAAAATGCTGTTTTGAGAAAATCGAAGATAAAGTTTTTACCCCTTGTTCAGTTTCTTTAAACGACAAGGAGAGTCTTCTCTATAACCAAACAAATATATACATACCAATGAAACCAAACTTCTCCTATAAGTAGGGCAATGCCCACTTTTGGTGTAAGTGAAGATTTCTTGGAAACCCCAGAAATCTGGTTAGCCGCTTGTCCTTAAAAGTGACCAATTAAGTCTGTCCTGTTATTCAGTTGTTTTTGTTTTCTTATTGTTGTTGTTGCTTTTATAAAAAGGGGGAGAGGATATGAGAGGATTATTATACATGTAGAGACTGGTCTTAAACCTATATGATGGAGGCTCTCGTGGTCGAGGGGTTAATGTGTTTGCTTGTCATTCAATAGGTCCCGGGTTCGAACCCGGACAGCGATATAAAATTGTCTTCTCTATTTTTTTTCCTTTCACATCCTTTCCTGCTTTCTAGCAATGTTCTGTCGTCTGCTTTCGTCTCCACTTTCTGCCATGACCACCTTTGCCTCCTCCTCTGGGCTCCTAATTCTTTCTGCAGAATTTCTACTGCTACCCCTTGGCTCTTTCTTAATACTGTCTTTTTTTTAGCTACACTCCTGAACTTCTGGTAAGAAAGATCTATACCTAGCCTTCTTGGACAAGGGCGTGTGTAAGTTGCGTACGTTAAAGATCTCTTGATGGTCAAATATCGGTAAGAGTAGGCTTCGTCCGCCACCCCGGAAAAATTCAACATTTCCTATTTACTGAAAATGTTTAGTGTTTTCCGCACGCTCATATGACATTACGCAGTTGCGAGCGCCGTAAAACACTTACCGAAAAAAAATTATAAGATATTTCCATGTTCACTTTTGTTTTAGTACAATTTTGTCCCCCATAATCGTTAGTACGAGTAGTAGTAGTAGTAGTAGTAGTAGTAGTAGTAGTAGTAGTAGTAGTAGTAGTAGTAGTAGTAGTAGTAGTAGTAGTAGTAGTAGTA
>NW_004797792.1:284294-289056 GCF_000002075.1 Aplysia californica
AAAGAGAGAGAGAGAGAGAGAGAGAAATGGGGGTGGGGGAGAAGGGGGGTAAAGCGCAATCTCCCGCTCAACTGAAAGTTCTATGCGCTTTACCCCGGCAGACCTGATAGCATTCTGAAACAATCTCGAGTTCCTGGGAAGCATACAGTGCAAGCTAGCATCTTATGAGCGCTAAAACACTAACATACTGACAGGATCTTTGACTGTCTATGGCCAGGTACCCAGACTATCTCTCAGATAGCCTAGCTCGGTACCTATTCCCTCCTGGGTGAAATGAGAACTGAGGAAATTTCGTGTGAAGTGCCTTTCCCAAGGACACAGCGTCAGGCCTGAGGCTCGAACCCCCGAACTCGCAACCTCACGATTACGAGTCCGGTAGCCTAACTGACAGAAAGAGCTGATGTATAAATATGTCACATGTATAATTATTACGTATAATAATAAAATGTGGTATTATGAGCTTTTAACTTGTTTTAAAATTGGGAAGTTTAAACTTACCTTTACCCTAAAACAGCTGTTCACCGACAAGAGCATCAAACGTGCAATAATTAAAATATAGCTACCAGCATAATATATTTTTGTGATTTTTTTTCTGTGTTTATTTTTCCGGGGAGGGGGGGTCGTATCTGAAATACTAGAATAAACGACATTTTTTTTTAAATTTAGGTGTTTTTACGCCCCTATCCGCACAGTTTAGCTCACTTAGGAGCCGGATTCCGATTATGCTGCCAGGGCCAACCCAGACTGAGGGATCTACTATCCGTGCAAAAAGAAAACTAGATACTCGATTTATTTATTTTTTTAAAACTCGCCATACTCAGGAATCGAACTCCGGTCTCCTGCCTAGGCTAACGGCCTCTGAGACGACGAAGAACATCATTGAACGAACGAGATGGGCCTTATACTGGGTGCCCAGTGTAAGTAACCTATCCTATTACTGATCGGGTCGAGTCGGCTCTATTTGCTAGCCAGATTGAGGGCGTGTTGCGGCTATCGCGGCACAAACTGATCGCCCGACTCGTCGCCTCAAAAATAAACGCGTTTGTTTTCAGGCGACGAGTCGGGCGATCGACACGACCCGACCCGATCTCATCCGCAATTGGCACCTGAACCTTATGGCGGAGGTATAGCTCTCGCTACGGTCCTCTGGTGCGGGCAGACGGCCATGTCGCGGGTCAGTTCTTACCCCTTAGCACCGCTGTGGACGGCTTCCGTGGACACAGGCTCACGTGAACTGGAAGAACAGACGACGAAGAAGAGTGCTGTTCACCGACAAGAGCAGATTCCGTGTTGATCCGTCAAATAGGCGCATCCGTGTGAGGCGAACAGACCTCACGTGCTACGCTGATGCCAACGTCGTCGAGAAAGACCCTTGGGGCGGGTCAAGCGTCATGATTTGTTGAGTCATCGCCTTAAATCGAAGAAATTGGCCAGTGTTCTTCCAAAAAGCGGGTCATGGATAAGGAAATGGGGTCACAGCTCAGAGCTACATTGACCAAAGTCTTCAGTCTCATGTAGTGCTCTTTTTCCAGAGACATCCAAGTTACTTTTTTCCCCCAGCATGACAACGCGAGAACCCATACTACCAGTGTAACACAGCAATTCCGGGGACAGATCAACATCAGTCTTTTCGACTCTTGCAGTTCTTCCACCACTTGACTTAAACCAAGTTGAGTACGTTTGGGACGTTTTCCAGAGGCAGTTCATCCAGCTCCAACCACGCCCACGGACAGCTCCTCAACTGGCTGCAGCTGTCGGCCAGGTGTGGGTATAGATTCCAGATCGACAAAAAAGGCTCTAGTGAACTCTATGGGTCGAAGATGCAGAGCGGTTACTGCAGCTAACTGAGGTCACACAAGGTACTGGTTTTCCGTCCCAATGTGAAGGTCACAGAAATAACATCATCACCAATGCCTTTCAACCCTTTGCAGGGTATAGGCCACCTTTAAGCTCCTTCCAATTATCTCTGTCCTGGGCCATCCTTCCAAGCTCGTTCCAAGTGAGCTTCATCTCTCTCATGACCATTTCCACGCATCTCCTCCATATTGTTTCCCGTAGCCTACCCCTGCCTCGTGCTCTCTGTGGGTTCCACTGCATTGACTGTTTGTGATGTTTCCTCTGGGATTTCTTAAGGTGTGTCCCATCCATCGCCACGTTCTTAGTCCTATTTCTACTTCTATATCCTTTCGTCCTGTCCTTTCCCACAGCTCTTCACTTCTTATTCTATCATACCACTTAATTCTTAGAATACTCCTCATACATCTGTTGATGAAAGTCTGGACTTTATTCAATACTGTCTTTGTTGCTTTCCAAGTTTCGCAGCCGTAGAGGAGCACAGACTTAACGTTGGAGTTAAAGAGTCGAATCTTGGTGCGCGGTGAGATGTTGCATGCTTTCCAGACTTTTGATAATTGATTTAAATATGACCTTGCCTTAGAGGTTCTTGATTTAACATCTGCCTCGGTTCCACCTTTACCATCGATGACACTTCCAAGGTAGGTAAAGGACTGCACTTCTTCCAGGGGCGTGTCTTCCACTGTCATAGCAGGGCTCGAAACTTTTCTTCGCTTCACTTCTTTCGACTTGCCTGGATGTATACGTAGGCCAACACTCCTTGATAGGCTGTTGAGTTCCTTGGTCTTACAGAAATAACATAATGACGCTAAAACCACACCAAAATACCCATATATTGACATTCTCGTGACTGTGTTAATTGGGCGAATTAAAATTTAATTTACACATATAACAAACCCCTCTTGGGTGTAGAGTGTTTTGTTCATGCTTTAGTTATTCGCGTTTCTTAGCCTCTGAGAATGGAATGTAAAGCGCATAGAGCTTTCTCAAGCGCATAGAGTTTGCTGTTGAGCGGGAGTGTGCACTATACAATTTAATGCTATTATTCAGTAATATAATTATATACGTGTAGTTATATTGCGTAATTATAATGTAGCTGTCGGCATTTAGGGGACATTTTTTTCTTCCCGTTTTCATATCTGAAACATAAGAGTTAACAAAGTCTTGTACGGAACAATCTTTGGGAAGGTGTAGAAGAAGCATTGCTCTAAAGATTCTCTTCAAACATAATTTAAATGGCTTTTTTAAAAATATTTTCTTGAAGATAGTTTGTGCATTTGACCTCAAATTTTGCACTTTTGACATGTTGTAGGCCTACTGTGCGCAGTGTCTATGGTGAAACGGTTAGACTCTTCGCTGTTGCAGGCACATAGTTTGAGTTCGATCTCACTTTGGTCTGTTTCAGTTTTATCAAGTACTGACCCGTCTCTGGTGGTGTCTGTAGGATATCAGACCCTTTATCGGGAGATTGCAGCGTCGATGGGTCGAGACTCAACTCGATTTAACGTTGCTTACTTAAGGAAGGCACCTTTCACGAATTTTCCCATTTGACTTGTTCCTATCGGAGATTCTTAATCCTTACTGTCGTCATTTCCCTCTACTTCTTTTGTATGTTTGTCACACTCTTGTGACCTGCTATTTCCGGGGTGCCTTGATAGTCGAAGCAGACATTGTGCTGTTGAAGCTAGAGAGGTGAGCAGATGAAGTCTGATTCTCTGTAAAGACTTCTCTGTTGACACCCACCCCTTGGCGCTCATATGACCTTATGCAGTTGCTAGCGCCGTAAAACCCTCTACTATAATAAATAGATAAAAATCTGATGTATCAAGTACAGAATCGTGGTAAAAACCCAAAGCTGTTTTAAAAAGCTTCACAACGTCTACAGTGGAGATAAAGAGACAGAGACAGGTGGAGACAATCGAGAGCCCTTTTTAAAAAAAAATTAGTTGGACGATAACCGTCCACTCGATAGAAAAGAGGGGCAGATTTCTCCGTCCCTCGGGTGCCTCGGACAGTATCCGCCTCGCTAAACCAGCGGGCACGAGGCCGGAGGAGAAGCTGAGAACAGATACCACCTTTGATTTTTGCCAAAAGGCCGAGAAGCCCATTTTGGAGGCCTAAATACACAATACCAGGGAGAAAGAGGCGAACGATGAGGAATGTATGATGAATGCATTTATACAGCGCATGGTCTGCTCATGCTCTACAGCATGCTCTTTGCACCTGACAACTTCATGCATCATAATTATTATGTCTGCCGCAAGGAGGCTATAGAACACGAAGTTATTCTAAGGTCAGCGGTGTGCCGAGATCAAAGGATGGCGCCTGAGGCTTGAGGCTAAGAAAGTTTAGTTAAGCTTGAGGGGAACACGTCATGCATCCGTGCTCCCTGGTTGTGCCCCTTTCGGAACTAATTATAGGTTTGGTTGGGATTTTATTTTTTTCACTCTTTCTGAATGTCCGACACGCTTTACTTACTCTCTCCTTGAATGTTTGTTGTTGTTTTGTTTTTCTGGTCCCCCCCCCCCTCCCCCAACCTTTTTTTTTCTTTGAGCCCTATTTTAACGCACCACTTTACACGAATAGAACCAGGTCAGTTTGAAAGTGAAAGCCATCATGTTTGATGTTTTTATATCGATGATGCAAGATTGCAAGGTCTGTGGAGTAGAGATTTCAGATTAGGCGTTTGGCTGCCGCACGCAGGAGACACGAGTTCGATTCCCGAGCTGGGATAATTTTCTATAGAGTATCTCGGTCTTTCCTCTGGGGTGTTATATTCCTCTCAGCCCGGGTTGTGTCTCCCGCATCCTAAATAATCTAAATTATGTCGAGTGCGGGGAGGGACGGGGTGTAAAATCTCCTTCATTAATTTTTTTTTTCAACTGTGTAACTGGTTCTTTTGAACCCC
>NW_004797792.1:289156-291335 GCF_000002075.1 Aplysia californica
AACACACACACACACACACACACAAACACAAACAGATTCACTCGCACACGCACGCAAACACGCACGCGCACACACAAGCACACACACATCATGCACGCATGTACTCACACACACACACACACACACACACACACACACACACACACACACACACGCGCGCGCGCGCGCGCGCGCAAACACAAACATAAAGACAAGCAAGAAATTTGAATAAAAGATGAGAGAAGACACAAAAGTTAGCCCAACAAATTTAAAACACAGTTTATTGATCATGTAGACTCCTAATTTATATTGAGGGCCCAGAGATCGACCTAAGCAATAGTTATAGGCCTAGATTTATCTAGAACAAAAAAAGTTTACACATTTCATCTAGTTACAAGTACAGACAGGGCATAGCTCCTTGCATATTAGAACCAGCCTTCCATGACCACAACACCTTGGGGGCTGTTGTCTGCCGAAATCGTTAGTTTGATTATTTCTTTTTTCGAAAAGGATCGTTAGGGAGGTAAAAAAAAACAACAACCCAAAAACCCCCTAAAAACCACACACGGTGTCTTTTTTTTGTATCAGGGCCAACCATTATTTTTGTTTATAACCATTTTAATGACTTGAATCATATATGTAGCCTAATCGCTACCTCGCAGAATTAGATCTACAAAGTTTTATCTGCTCAATACCCAGTTTGTGGGTGGTTGACGGGTGCTCTGGTGTGGTTTGCTTCTTTTTTCCTATCAAACATTTATTTTCATTGTCTCTCCTCCTTTTTTGTGTTTGTTACTCTCTTGTAACATCTCTAATCTTCAGCACTTATATAACCTTAATGTGTTGCAAGTGCCGTAAAACACTTACTAAAACAATACCTGGTTTTGAGAAATTTGACGTCATATATTGTTAGAGTTTCACATCATGTCAAACTAAGTTTATTTCAATTGCAATTCTTTGAACGTCTTGATAAAGCTTCCGAGTATTCTTACAATTTTTATACAGCAAATAGAACATTTAATTTGGTGTCTGGCCTCATGGTCTTAATAACTACATGTATAAATGGCCAAAAATGTCTGAAAGAATTTTGTCACTCTGAGGAAGAGTAATAGTAGACTGTGCACCGTCGTACATTATTATAATATCTCGTATAGCCACTCTTTGCTCTCTAAAAAAAACTTCGTTGCATCAAGGGCGCAAAAATAAAGGTCAAAACACCATGCAGTCTCGCTATAGTCGAGTGCACACGGCACCGTGTCCCCTTTCTTTGTCCTTCATTTTATTATAAATTATGTCTATTGGTGCTCTCCACAGTGAACCCGACTTACGTCAGAGCTCACAGTGTGGATAATCAATGCAGTTGAATACAAGTCTATGGGGCTGGCTGAAATAACTTTGCTTCACCTCTTTTAGAGACGTTTTCACTTACATTTTGTGCCAGCCAAACACTCGACGAAAATCCCCCTCCCAAAACAATTCCCAAATAAAAAGACAAAATGTACTCAAAGATCAAGCAAATAAGACATGGCAAAACAATTTTTATAGAAATAATGAGAAACAACGCTAACAAACCAACATTTAAAAAATATTACTATTACTATTATTTAGATCGTTTCGGGGGCGGGCTTCCAACACTACCTGTCAGGACCAAACCGGGCTGAGAGAGATACGACATCGCAGCGAAATGACCGAGATGCTGGATGGAAATTTTCCCCCCTCGGGAATCGAACTCGGGTCTCCTGCGTGTGACAGTGAGGCGCCTTATAGTCGCTGTACTACAGGGGCTGTTACTTTAAGAAATGCAAACACTTGCATAATCCAAATGTAAAGTCATTCTAATGATACTATTGTAGCAAAAAAAGGGTGATTTAATGATGATGGTGTTAATGATAATAATAAAAATAATATTAGAAATAATAAAAATGAAATGATAATAGAAATGATAGTAATAATAATAAGAAGAAGAAGAAAAAGAAGAAAAATAATAATAATAATAATAATTGATAAAAATGTGAACAAGACAAAGATATCAGACATGTTTGTACAAGGGACTTAACTCATTAAAACATTAGCTATGATATATTTTACATAGTTATCTACCCTGGAATATGAAAACTGGTCGCGACACAAAGGTAGACGTATGTGGGCTTCGTTGGTGATTCAAAAAAGCACTTCGCCCACCCCCCTCCCCACCCTCCCT
>NW_004797792.1:293309-294384 GCF_000002075.1 Aplysia californica
GATATCATATTAAAGCCTGTCCATTTGCCTTCCTTTTGATGAAAACAATATTCATCTATGCTGAATAGAAGTCGAAATACTTGTGATTGAAGGAGGAGGGGTCACCTGATTTCAGAGGTAAATTTAGTGAGAAAACGGCCGCCAAAGTTTGATAACTTCAATAGCTTGAGACCTTTAAAACTGAAAAATCACAAATTTTGTGCCTGTAATGAACGTTTTCAGTATGGACGTAAAAGGTGTTAAGCGCGGGAAAAAAATTCAATAAAAGTTTTCAAACCTGTGAAAAAAATGCCAGTTTTTTTCCCTTTTAATATTTTGACGACCGCCTGATTTCACCACGCTGCCTCACAATTAGAGTAAATCATTCAAGGAAAATATTACATACACACTCTTTCTTACAAATAAAAAGGAAAAAATTGAGATTCATATCTATGACGAAAGCGCTTTAATTTAAAAAACAAAACAAGTTACAGTGGAATTCTGATAAAGTCAACACCCCAGACAGAAAAAAGTGTTGACTTTGAGCAAAGTTGACTTTATCCATTGTAGGGCCTACTACTGGCCATTGAAAATTGAAGATGATAGCTACAAAATTACAAAGTACCTGGTAATAAACAAGATGTAATCTCAATGTCAGGGAGTATAATTCTGAAGTTGTCACCAAAACAAGAGATAATGAAAGAACAAAGTACATAATATGTAATTGGAAGGGTGTACACCACTTTCTCAGGCGAAATATCTCTT
Organism: Aplysia californica; assembly: GCF_000002075.1. NCBI lineage: Eukaryota > Metazoa > Mollusca > Gastropoda > Aplysiida > Aplysiidae > Aplysia > Aplysia californica. The sequence continues at coordinate 294,054 of NW_004797792.1, forward strand.
CTTGGATGAATTCATCTTAGGATTTAGCCCCAAAATGTTGACTTTACGCAAGGTTAATACTCAAGCGGTTGACTGTATCAGAAGCACAATTACTTAAACAAAGAAGGTAAGAAACGGTACAACAGTGAGGTGTTGACTGTAAGCAAGAGTTGACTTTAACTTTCAACAAGTTGACTTTATCAGGATTCCACGGTATCTCTGTTATTACTGATCATTTATGCTGGGGGAAAAAAGTGAAATGAGTTATCATCAACAAAGGCAGTGTTCATCATTATGTCAAAAATATGTTTTCACCTCACAAAAGTGTAATATTACATTAGTTAAAGACCCC
>NW_004797792.1:295152-296552 GCF_000002075.1 Aplysia californica
GGGTCGAACAAGTTGTCGGGACAAAAGTCTTATAAGAACTGACAGTTTTCACCTTGGATCAAATAAATGGAATTTCCGCACTGAACCTTGAGCCTGAGCTGGCCCAAATTCGTTGTCTCTGGTTCCGGTTCGGTAAAAACCCAGACGGGAATTTGTAGCGGTTTACACAGAGGGGATTTCTTGATGCGTCATCGGGTTTATGTAGAAACAAGACCCGAAACACTGCACGGCACGCTGATCTGGGGTCAAGGCAAGGAGATACAGTAAGGTCCTTGGGTCAAGGTGAAATCAGCGGGCTGGAAAGTAGCTAGAAGGATGGGCTTTATCGTACTTTATGAATGATATACTAGAGAAAACTAAGCTACCGGTAAACCTGGGTGACTAAGGCACCTTTCATAGATTCTGGGATTCTTAACTTTAAAAGTCATGAGTTTCGGTTAATATTTGTGGGTTCAAATTAGGGGGATGGTTGAATAATATCGGTCTAGCCCCTTTTTTTTGGAGTAAATATGTCCAATTCTTATAAAATATAAGAGAAAAGAGAGGGGGGGGGGGTCGCCTTAGTCACCCCGGCATAGAGGGATTCCGCCATCCTCATAAAATTCTCTTACAGTAAACCCCATAATATGAGGGTGGCTTTAGGCATAATGCTAGCAGTAAGGTAGACTACTGTATTTCATTTCAGACTTTTGCTTATTGGTTTTCAACAAGGAAAGAATAGTTCTCTGCATTTCGTTCAAAACAAAAAACATTTCAAATGATAAGTATTGCACTTGATGTACCAGTAACAATTATCTCTTTTTTTAACGAATTTTAAGTTGCAACGTATCCTCCGTGATCAAAAATAACAATACAGCATAAGCATGAAGTTGTTCAATACATATTTACCGGTACTGTACCAGATCTTACTTACAGTACTAAAGATTCGTTAGAATTTGTCTCAACAAAGTCTTTAAAGAGGTCCCTGGTTTGTCTTGGACTCTGAGTTTGAGGAGAGAAATTCTCGTTCTAGAAGCTTTTCATTGTGAGGCTTCCTGGTGAAATCAGGCGCTCGTCAAAATTGGAGAAACAGGCATTTTCCCACCAGTTTCGCAATCTTAATCAATTTTTTAATTTTTTAAATTTTTTTTTTTTTTGGGGGGGAGGGGTTGTTCAACCCTTTATGCCCAAATAAAAACACATTTCATGTGATTATATTGAAGAACGTTGATTAAAAGCTAAAAATATGTAATCTTCCTTTCTTTGAGAACTCTCAATAAAATGTTCTTCAGGTGCTTTTGAAAGTACATCATCGGAACTTCTGGTGTACGAGCATACTTGTGCCCCAGGCAGGCTTCGATTTGTAGCTCTGTGGCAGGCTGTCTTTTCAATGTGTGATCGGTCTGAAAAAAATACCCCCC
>NW_004797792.1:300866-302367 GCF_000002075.1 Aplysia californica
AGAGAGAGAGAGAGAGAGAGAGAGAGAGAGAGAGAGAGAGAGATGAATGATTCTGTAGGAAGAAATGCTATTAGCTTTCACTTGGGGTTTTGTTTTGTTTTGTTTTATTTAGTTTTGTTTTTGTTGTTGTGTATTTGTGGAAAGGGGGTGGGGGCTGGGATAAGTAAACTCATCAGGGTTGTTCGTGACTTCCTACGGAAGCTGACCTACACAGGAGGGAAACACGAAGAGCAAAAATATTTACAGAACAATTAATATCGATGTCTTCTCTAGGTTTGTGGTTTGTTCTAAACAGCGTAGAAAAGCCTGCGGTTTAAAAGAGCGCGGAGAGTTGACCGCCTTGATAATACTCTAATGAGTCAGCTACCAGGGCTGGGCAATGAGCCGCTTTAGCAAATTCCGGATAATCTGTTAGTGCACCTCTTCGGTAATTAATATTATGTGTTATGAACCGATTCGGCAAATGGGATAAAAACCACTTAGACAAACGGGTTAGCACTACTTCAACAAAAGGGTGCACCCATTTCGGCAAACGGGTCAGGAAAGAGAGTTGAGACTTATTAAGAGTCTACATTCGAATAATGTCATATTGAGGATTATCCGATTATCCGGGTATTTATCCAGATTTTGCCCACCTCGATCAGCTACCAATATCTTGTTTTCTGGCGTTTGTGGTAGGCACTTGGTCGTCACACGCAGAGGACACACGAATTCGATTCCCGATCAGTGGGGAGAATTTTGGTCGAGTACCTTTGGTTCTGTTTTTGTTTTTTGGTTGTTGTTTTTGTTTTGTTTTGTTTTTGGGGGGGGGGGAGGTTCAAAATGCTGTATCCCTCTCAGGCCGGTTTGGCCCTGGCAGGCAGGTTCGAATCGAAACCCGCCTCCTAAATGATCTAGAATCCAGACGGTTTTGGTCAGATGCTGTATGAGTTTTTGCAAAACTAATGTTTAGTCATATGTGAGGCAGCGTGGAGGAATCAGGCTCTTGTCAATTTTTGGGTAGGTAGAGTTATTGGTATCATCTTAAAGCTTGTTCATTAGTCTTTATTTGAAGGGGAAAAGTATCCGTTTATCTTGAATACAAGTCGAGATATTTGCAAAAGAAGGTGGTGGGGGTCACCTGGTTTCAGAGGTAAAGTTAGTGAGAAAATGGCCGCCAAAGATTAGTTATTTCCTTAGCTTAAGAGTCCGTGGTAACTGAAAATTTACATTCTGTGTACCTTTAATCAACGTTTTTCCAAAAAAAGTCCACACAGAAATAAGTTCTTTAATGGGCATGAAAGGTGTTGAGCAAAAAAACAAAAATTTGATAAAAATAAACAAACCGGTTGAAAAATGCAAGTTTCTTCACTTTGATTATTTTGACGAGAGCCTGATTCCACCCCGATGCCTCACATATTGTGCCCATGTTGACTAAGAGCTGGGGTATGTTGGAGGAAATGTCTCGCTAAAGTTATCCCGACCCCAAATCCCCTTATCTCTTTGTCTGCCTCTTCTTCAC
>NW_004797792.1:307366-308503 GCF_000002075.1 Aplysia californica
ATCTCCCCCTCCTTTTTTATGTTTGTTACTCTCTTGTAACACCTCTAATCTTCTGGCGCTCATATGACCTTATGCAGTTGCGAGCGCCGTAAAATCTCTACTAAAACTAAGATCAATATTTATTAACGTTTCATTTGTTATTTATTTATTTTTCTTTGGGTGGGGTTCTGGAAAGGGGGGTTGGGGGAGGGGGGTTGTTATTTTTTTAGGGAAGAGTTGATTGGGGGGGAGGGGATGTAACTCGGTGTCCTTGAGCTTAGGAAGGACTGTCTGATCGGCTCTCTTTGTCGTCCATTTTGGAGATAGACTGAAAAACTGTCAAAACTCTCGAAGACGGTCACCACTTGACGAAGGGGGGTGGAGGGGTGACCGTTTTAGACAGGTGGTCGGCATGCAGAGTGTCATTGTGGCGGGCTCTCGTGGCCTAGAGGTTTAAGGTGTTGGCCTCTCATTCAAAGGTCCCGGGTTCGAATCCGGGTAGCGACCGAAAATTTTTCTTCTCGACCTTATGCTGTTGCGAGCGCCGTAAAACTCTTTACAAAAACAAAACAAAACAAACAAGTGTCATTGTAATGTTAAACAAAAAACACAAGGGGAAATTAAAAGAGCCCGTTCGTACAGGTGAATGTCTTATACAGGTGGCCGTTTGTACAGGTGAATGTCTTATACAGGTGGCCGTTTGTACAAGTGAATGTCTTATACAGATGGCCGTTTGTACAGGTGAATGACTTATACAGGTGGCCGTTTGTACAGGTGAATGACTTATACAGGTGGCCGTTTGTACAGGTGAATGTCTTATACAGGTGGCCGTTTGTACAGATGAATGTTTTATACAGGTGGCCGTTTGTACAAGTGAATGTCTTATACAGGTGGCCGTTTGTACAGGTGAATGTCTTATACAGGTCGCCGTTTGTACAGGTGAATGTCTTATACAGATGGCCGTTTGTACAGGTGAATGTTTTATACAGGTGACCGCTTGTACAGGTGAATGTCTTATACAGGTGATCGTTAGAGCAGGTTCCACTTTACCTTGTTGCTATAGAAAACTCACTCACCTCGAGGGAGGTGTTACTAGAGAGTAACTCACTTTACTTTTACTTTTTACTTTTTCTGGTATCCTTAGGATGTCGAGGGGGG
>NW_004797792.1:311398-313924 GCF_000002075.1 Aplysia californica
ATAGATAAATAGATAGATAGATAGATAGATAGATAGATAGATAGATAGATAGATTGATAGATAGATAGATAGATTGATAGATAGATAGTTATACTAGCTGGGCCCTCTTTCAATGAAAGGAATGATCGGTGCTTTAACATTAAGTGAAAGTCATTGGCCTACTATATTTACATTTTACTGGTATGGCCGGAGAAATAAATCTTGAGAGAAAAGTGACACATGTGTTTCCAAGTTGCCAAATATATAATAGAAGTATAGATTGATTCCGCTTTCGTGGTTGTACACTCCAGAATTTCAAAGTCACGGATAGTGAACGGAAACCTCACTTGTTTACAATGGCTTCTTAGAAGACGGAATTACCCAAGATTCTGTGTGGACGAAACAAAGCATTTTGGGAAAATCAGGGAAAGCAGTTTGGGTGGATTTTTTTAAGTTAGGTCCTAGCCACGTGGATGCTGTGGACGTCTGCAAAGTTTGTGCACAAAGCCTCTCAAGTCCACTTTTATAGATACTAGCTGGGCCCCCTTTCGATGAAAGGAATGGTTGGTGCATTAACATCAACTGAATATCATTGGTCTACTACTGGAATGGAGCAATGAATCTTGAGAGAAAAGTGACACACATGTGTTTCCAAGTTTGCCAAATATAATATAATAGATGCATAGATTGATTCTCTACTCCACTTTCATGGTTGTGCAGAGGCATGTTGATTGTTCCCAGCAGCAAGAAGAAGAATTTGACAAAGGAGTCCAGAAAAGGTGATGATGGGCATCGGACGAAAGGATCACAGTCGAATTTAGCACCAAGTAAAAAAATAAAACATGAGGCTAGATCTGTACTGGTCGCACACTTAAAATAGTGCTCAGTATTGCGCGACAATGCGCGATAGTATCGAACGGAAGTACGACCTGAAATAAACAAACCTGGCGGATTTTCTAAAATTACAGAGACAGAAGCGTCGGCCTACAAAAGCGATCGGCGAAATAAAGAAATTTAGCTTTTAGCAGCAAAACTATCCCAAAACTGAAAAAAACGAAGGGCGTCATGATCTGGAGAATGTTATAAAGAATCTGTAGGTGAAAACCGCATGTCGATCAATGCTGCCATTAAAAAGCCTTTTGAATAGCAAAATTCGGCCACCACAAATAGATAATAGATTATATATATTTATATGTGTATATATCGTATATATGAGGGAAGGAGGTGGGGGTGTCGGGAAGTGACCATTAGTACAGATGATTGTCTTGGACACCCGGCAGTTAAAGCAGGTTCAACGGTGCTGGGGCATTCAGATTTGCTAATCTGCAGATGTTTGAGGTTAGAATTGTTTTATTTTTTTGGGTCATTATTTCCATACATTTATCCCTTCAGGTAATTTTTTTCCTCTTTTTATGCACAGTAGAATTGTAAATGGGTATCAATGTCATGCTCATACTGTACCGGAACAACATAGGGGGAACTGCTGCCTTTTCTTTCCTCAACCTTACTGTCGTCATTTTTTCCTCTACTTGTTTTGTATGTTTGTCACTCTCTTGTGACCCGCTATTTCCAGGGTGCCTTGATAGTCTAAGCAGACTTTGTGCTGTTGAGGCCAGAGAGGTGAGCAGAGCAAGCCTGATTCCCCGTTTGGACTTCTCTGTTGACATCCACCCCTTGGCGCTCATGTGACCTTACGCAGTTGCGAGCGTCGTAGAACCTGACTTATACTAAACTAAGGTATTCTTTTTTTCCGTGTTTAGAGACGAGAATTAAACTTAAAGGAAAATTATGGAGTCGGTTAAAGGGAAAGAAAAAACACCAAAAACTAGAAAATCCCGCAAAAACCCTCCCATACCAAAGTGCCCACACCAATAATGGTTAGGAAGAGAGGGAGAGAGAATTGGAGAAAGAGGGAAAATAATTAAAATAATAGATTGCATTTATATAGCGCTCTATCCATACTAGTATAAGGTCTGAGCGCTATGCATCAATCACATACATCCACACTAGAAAAAATATTCCCCTGAAACCAGAAAAACCAGTTCAATCACATAAAGAAGAAAAGAAAAAAATGGAGATAGATGGAGATACAGAAAGAACGAGATACAGGAGAAAAGGGGAAGAGAGTAGGGGGAGATATGGGAGTGAGGAGGTTGAGGGGAGAGAAAGAACGAGAGTGAGGGAGAGAGAGGGAGAGAGAAAAAGAGAAGGGGGAGAGAGATATACAGAGAGAGCGAGAAAGAGAGAGAAATGGAGAGACAAAAAGCAGAGAGAGGGAAAAGATCGGAGTGAGAGGGGTTAGGGGAGAGATCGAGATAGTGAAATAGATGGAGAGACCGAAAGAAAGAGAGAGGGGAAGGAAGGGAGAAAGAAGAGGAGAAAAATGGAATTGATAGGAAGAGAAGAGGGGGAAAGAGGGGAGGGGGAGAGAGACAAAAATTGAGAAATTTACAAGAAGGAGGGAGGGGAAAAAGAATGGGAGAGAAAGAGATTGGGGGAGGGTGGAAGAGAGACGGAGCGAAAGCTACGGAGAGAGCAGGATGAGAG
>NW_004797792.1:316156-318128 GCF_000002075.1 Aplysia californica
GGGTGTTGTTGCTGTAGTTATTATAGGGGTGAAGGGGGTAAAATTATTTGCAGTGAATGATCGGAGCATGTGGTATAGCATTTAGATTCTAATCACTGTTACACGAGAAAGAGCAAAAGTCTGTTTATCGAGCAGGCTATCTCCTCCTTGACTGTCTCCTGTGATACCGTACTGTGTCCCTCTTGGCTGAGGTTACCGGCGACTGTGGTGCAGTGGTTAGGCGTTTCGCTGTCGCACATAGGCGACCCGAGTTCGATTCTTTTATGGAGAGAAGTTTTGTCGAGTATCTTCGTCTTTCTGTTGGGGGGCGGCATTGCGTCCCTCTAAGCCCGGGTTGGCCTTGACTGTCTCAGTCCGAGTTGGCCTTGACCCTCTCAGCCCGGGTTGGCCTTGACCCTCTCAGCCCGGGTTGGCCTTGACCCTCTCAGCCCGGGTTGGCCATGGTCCTCTCAGCCCGGGTTGGCCCTGACAGGCAGGGTCGAAGCCTGACTGCTTAACCCCTTCAATGCTGAAAATTTTCCATCAACATCTGTACTGAAAAGATAAAATGTTAATTCAACTTTAATTCAAGGAATATTTAAACACAGGGAATTGTTTCAGAATAAACAAAATCACAAGCTGTAACTTTACCAAGTACAACTTCTTTTGTTGACCAGATGCAACAATACGAGAGTGGAGAATACAAGCCAGGACATACGTCTACTCAGCAGTAAAGAGTTAATGATTTAGATTGTATCGTTGGGGGCGTAGAGCGCCTACCTAAAAAATAGCTGTCCGTTCTGCTCGACAGTAGTTGTCTGATATGACAGATATATTCTGTAGGTGGTTGGCGGGCGCTCTCGTGTAAGTTGTTTCTTCTTTCCTATTAAGCATCTATCGTCCTCATCTCTCCTCCCTCTTTCCTATCAAACATCTATCGTCCTTATCTCTTCTCCTTCTTTCCTATAAAAAATATATCGTCCTTATCTCACCTCCTTCTTTCCAATCAAACATCTATCGTCCTTATCTCTTCTCCTTCTTTCCAATCAAACATCTTTCGTTCTCATCTCTCCTCCTTCTTTCCTATCAAACATCTATCGTCCTTATCTCTCCTTCTTCTTTCCTATCAAACATGTATCGTCCTTATCTCTCCTTCTTCTTTCCTATCAAACTTCTATCGTCCTTATCACATGTAACACATGTTAGCATTTGACTTGTCTTCGTAATTGATATTAAATAACTTATGTTAGCATTTGTCACATTTTCGTATTTGACATTATCTAAATTTAACGCCTGTTAGCATTTGTCATGTCTTTGCATTGAACATTATGTAACGCATTTTAGCATAATTTATTGTCGCGTCTTCATATTTGATATTGTACAACGCATTTTTGGCATTTTTCTTTTTAACTTCAGAAGGCCTAATTTTGGGTGTGACAGCTTATATGTGGAAGAGAATTTTGAGGGCACTTTTTTAATTGGCTAAAAGAAAGGAGTGAACTATCTTGTTGAGAACGATCTTTGGTTTCATGCATTAGTCATAATAAAAAATGGCGTCATTAATAGTTTCAAAATATGCACGTAAACACCATCTTCATAAAGAAAGAAATAATATTATTAGTATCAAGTGCTTTAGCACTTCCCATAATAATATAACATTCTCACGATCCACTTATTCCGACTAGGTCTTTCAATAGTATTTTTACGTCTGCACGCGTAATCTTGTGTAGCGTAGGCTTTATGACGTAGTCGTCTCCAAAATGATATATCATAAATAGCCTCAAAGTGAACTTGTGAGCATCATTTTCATAATGAAAGAAATATCAAGTGGGTCTTCATGTTCCCTTTATTCCCACGAGCCACTTATTTCGATTCGGCCTTACAGAATGTTGTACGTCTTCGCGTGAAACGATGTGTAACTGAGGCTTCATAGGGTGGTCGTCACAGCAATGACATCATAAGTGGTTCTGGTTGTGGGGGAGAGAGAGAGGGG
>NW_004797792.1:318330-320220 GCF_000002075.1 Aplysia californica
AGACAGACAGACAGACAGACAGACAGACAGACAGACAGACAGACAGACAGACAGAGAACGAGAGAGACACAGAGAGGGGTGGGGAGAGAATGAGAGACAGACAGGCTGACAGACAGATAGAGAGAGAGACACAAAGAAAGACAGAGCCAGAGAGAAAGAGAGAGAAAGGGCGTTTGGAGACAAGGAGAGACACATAGAGACAGTGAGCAAATGAAGAAAGAGCAAAAAATATATTTTCATGTACATGTAATCATGCATGTAGTTGTTTATATGTTCGTGTACATTATCTATATTTATAATAAGCACACACACGAACACCATCTTCATAAGGAAAGTTTTATCTAAGTGTTCCAACATCTTCCATCATTCCCACGACCCACCAACCCGTTACGGAACTAGAATTGTCTTCATCATAAATCCTTGTTTATGTGTGAAAGTAGGCCTACCATCTTCCTACGTGTTGCTACTCACGGGAGACGAGACATTATTTACGACTGCGATAGCCCCTACTCAACTTCTGCAATTGTTAGTAAGCCAGCCTAATGAGAGACGAAATTAATTCCTATTTTATGATGTCCATCGATGACGTCAGTGCAGTAATTTTGTCTCGCGTCAGAAATAATCGTGAGAGTTTTTAACTTTGGTTATAACAAGGATGGGCAAACAAAGGCCCACGGGCCAAAATGGCTACCTCAGAATTGCGAAATTCTATCTGACATTTTTGGCCGCTTTGAGTTACTAAGATCATGAGGTCGGTAACCAAAAAGTTATATCTGCTCTATCAAAATGTGGGTGGTAGGCGGGTGCTCTGGTGTGGTTTGCTTCCTCTTTCCTATCAAACATATATCGTTCTTATCTCCCCTTCTTCTTTTTTATGTTTCTTACTCTCTTGTAACATCTCTAATCTTCTGGCGCTCATATGACCTTATGCAGTTGCGAGCGCCGTAAAACCTCTACTAAAAAAAAAACATATCAAAATCGTTAGATTATTTTGGAGACTTCATCAAGATATAAAAAGACTTGCGTTTAAAAAGGCTTGACATGTTGTGAAACTCAAAATTGTTTAACGTCAAATTTCTCAAAATTAGGTAGGTCTACTGAGCAGAAAGAACTGTGTAATTCTAGAGTAGTAAAATGCAGCCCTTCATAGAGTTTTGTGAGGCAAGAGGAAATATTTGGAAAATTTCTTTTTAAATGGTAATCAAATTAAAAGGAAAAAAAGAAAGAAAGAAAGTAAGAAAAAAAAAGAAAGAAAGAAAGAAAGAAAGAAAGAAAGAGAGAAAGAGAGAAAGAACTAGAGAAAATAAATTCTAATCAATAAATTTTCGAGGGAAAAAAATTATATCATTTTCTAAAATTCTTCGGAAAGAGCAGTTTTTGTAGTCAAATTAGAAGGAAAATTTGCTAACTTAAAAAATATTCCATATGTTATTATAGAAATACTGTTTAGACTTTGTATTTTCGTAATTTATACCAAAAAAACCTAATGCACTGTTACAAGAAGTAAATCCCTGGTTAAAATAGTACAAGAAGATTCTTGCAATCATCTTCGGAACAGCTTTGAATCCGTGGAGTAACTTAACTTAATGGTAGACAGATCTCAAAACGTATTTTCCGTCCTTGTAAGTTCCGCGAATATTACCTTATTTGGATATGAAATGTTCCACTTAAGGCTATTCGTGACATGAAAGTGTTGAGGGTTTTATTCACAATAGTGATATTGTTCAATTGTATCCCTAAATTTAGGAACTACGGATACGCAAAACTTTTGAGATGGTCTACTTTAACGTGACGTCATCAAATCCTACCCATTTTTGCAAAGTTATTGGTCTAGTTTTAGGGGAGAGAGAGGGAGAGAGAGAGAGAGAGAGAGAGAGAGAGAGAGAGAGA
>NW_004797792.1:321687-326328 GCF_000002075.1 Aplysia californica
TTCTCTCTCTCTCTCTCTCTCTCTCTCTCTCTCTCTATCTATCTATCTATCTATCTATCTATCTATCTATCTCACACACACATACACACATAATACAAACACACAACCACACACCCGCACATCAGTATTCTAAAGTAACATAGACATAAGCACACACGTACATTCACTTTAGTGGAAGTTGTTGTTTTTTTTAAAGAGATAAATAAAGAGAAAAGGAAGTAGGTGCTTCCTTTCCACCCTTCCCTTTAGGGAATTCCCCCTAAAATCTGGTATCGTAACACCTCTCACCTTTGTCTACTGCACGCCGAGAGAACAAAAAGAGGGCGGGGCCATACATTCATACTCTCACTCACACTTCTCATGCCTTCTCCGAAACGTTTGAGGGGGACAAGCAACGAAACGAAAGTTGTCGCTTTATGGCATGAACTTGAATAAAAATAAAAGAAATTTTGTAAGATAAGATAAGATAAGATAAGATAAGATAAGATAAGATAAGATAAGATAAGATAAGATAACATAAGATAACATAACATAACATAACATAACATAAAATACTCTATTATCCCAGAGGGAAATTTTTCTTGGCTGTACAGGACCGTAAAAACACATGCGGGTATATATTAGAATGTAAATTAGGCTCTATATATATTAATCTCGTTAAAATTCAATAAGAAAATAGGAGTAAAGCTGACAAAATGTACATTCCCATCAGATGCATCATTCAAACACATGCAGGAATTTAATTACAAGCCCTTTAGAGGTATATAGATACGTACATACACGAAAGAGCAATAAACATTGATGCCTATTCTGACAATAACCTTATGCTAGATGGTAACAAAACTTTTTTTTTTTATCTTTCTTTCTTTATTTTTTTAGGTACTCTGCCGTTGCATGATCTTACTGATGAGACACTTGTGTCGTACGACACTTCGCCCAATGTTTATAGTGTGTTAGACACAGCATGCCATATATTTCGCCCAGAGTTTATAAGGCATTGGAGAGGTATCATATCATGCAACACTTCGCCCAATGTTTATAGTGTGTTAGACACAGCATGCCATATATTTCGCCCAGAGTTTATAAGGCATTGGAGAGGTATCATATCATGCAACATTTCGCCCAATGTTTATAGTGTGTTAGACATAGCATGCCATATATTTCGCCCAGAGTTTATAAGGCATTAGAGAGATATCATATCATGCAACATTTCGCCCAATGTTTATGAGGTGTTAGACATTAGTATTACACTATACGACATTAAGGTTTGCCATTACATCACGTTTGCCACATAATATGTGAGGCAGCGTGGTAGAATCAGGCTCTCGTCAAAATAATCAAAGTGAAGAAACTTTCAGTTTTCCGCAGGTTTGCGAATTTTTATCAATTTTTTGTTTTTTGGCTGAACACCTTTCATGTTTATTAAAGAACTAATTTCTGTTTGGATTTTTCTGAAAAACGTTGATTAAAGGCACAAAAAATGTAAATTTTCAGTTACCACGGACTCTTAAGCTAAGGAAATAACTAATCTTTGGCGGCCATTTTTTCACTAATTTTACCTCTGAAAACAGGTGACCCCCACCTCCTTCTTTCGCAAATATCTCGACTTATATTCAAGATAAATGGATTTTTTTTTCCATCCAAATAAAGACAAGTGAGCAAGCTTACTTTAAGATGATACCAATAACTGTACATGCCCAAAAATTGACGAGAGCCTGATTCCATCACGTTGGCTCACATAATATAGTAAAATGGGGGAATTCCACACCATACTTTTCAATTGGATTGTGAGACAATTGTTATAGAAGCTACTTTATGTAGAAAGAGGACACATCCTCCACAACAGTTTTACTTTGGGTCTGACAAGTTTGGAAAGAAAACATAGATCTAATATGAATTCTACGATATCACCATCCTCATACTTCCATTTTTCAACTTAATTAAAAATTTAATATTGCGGGCAATTCCACACCCACATGAGCACACATGCCAAAATTAAAATAAAAAGACAGACATACAAGAAATTAAACCTGAATTAAAAAATGAAACATGGCAGACAGAAGCAAATGATTAAAGCTGAAAGTCAAACAGATTTCCGTTAGTTCTTAGAGCTGTAAGTGGGGGTGTTGAAATCCCCCACCATCCCATACTATCATGCCTCACGACCTTCCGGCCAATGTTTATAGGGCGATAGACACGTGTCTTATCATACGTAATTTCGGTCACTGTTCACAGTGCGTTAGATAGATATGCCATACGAAAGTTTGGTCACTGCTTTTAAGGCTTTAGACATAATATTATTACACACCATACGACATTTCGGTCAATCTATATTGGATGCTAGACATATAATCATGCCATATACGAGATTTCGGCCATTGTATAATTTATAGGACGTTAGAAACATATTATCATGCCATACGACATTTCGGGCAATGTTCATAGGTTGTTCGAGACACTGTTACGGACAAATCATACCATGCGACTTTCGGCCAATGTTTATGAAGTGTTAGACATATCATTTTCACACCATACAACATATTGGTCAGTATCTATAGGATCTTAAACACATATCATGCCATACAACATTTCGGCTGTCACGATATCATTGAAATACTTTAAGCATATGGGTCTTGGGAAACACGTTCAGCGCAAAATGGATTTCATCGAGGTAACTGTCAGCCCAGTATGACTTTGACAAAACATTAAATTGGCCAACCGTTTGGTCGGTGAGTTGTCGACAATTAACAAAACGGAGACGCACGATTACATAATTTTGCTGTGTTAGTGCGGTAGGATTCTCTTATTTTCATGGTCCACAACTCATTACTAGTCAGCTGTTTTGTCGAAGTGTGTACCAAATAATTAGGCTTCTAACTATATTCACCAACGTAGGCTTTAGGCTCTCGGGCTTGCAACAGTAAGGTCGTGGGTTCGAATCCCGTCAGATACCCGACGTTGCGTCCTTGGGAACGGCACTTTACACGAAATTTTCTCACTACACCCAGGTGGGAATGTATACCAGGCTATAAACAGCGAAATATTTTGTCGGACTGTTAGTGTTTGAGCGCGTCAAATCTGCAGCTTGCTTGGTATGCTTCTCGATTAACCGAGAATATTTCTGTGTGCTAAAGAGTCTGCTGGGGCATTAATAGTTGTATAACGCTAAGACCATGCTGTTGAGCGTGGATATATGCGCTATATAAATGCTATTACATGTATTCATATTTTATTAAAGGCGGTCCTAAATGACGAGGCTTCTACTGTACTCATCAAACCAACTCACGAGGAAGAAAGGTACAACATAAGAAATAGTTGCGCGTAACCCTCAGCCAATTATCTTTTATATAACACATCAAAAAGGCAGACCACAAAACCCTCCCACCCTATACATTCTCTTCAACCACGCTTCTTTTTTTCTTTTTTATCCAAACAGAAATCTGAGACCAACGACCAAACAACGCCCACCTCGCCACTGCCACACGTAATTTGGCGTCAATCGTTTCGTGAACTTCAGCTCGTCAGAGCAAACAAGGGGCAGGGATAGGAGCGGTCCCGTAATGGTTCGGCGACTCAGTCGGAGAAAAGTCGTATCTCAAAATTCGACAGAAAAGTCTTCCCTTTTGTGCGCAATGCTGATCTAAGTTCTTCATATTATGGATATACAGTACCACTTTTTCAACCAAAAATACAAACTTAAACGTTATCAAAGATACGAGGTATCATCACTTCTTTCTTTTTTTTTTTTTCTTTTTTTTTTTGAGGGTGGAGGTGGGGTGTCCATTTTTACATGTAGGTGTTTTCGCGTCTCCATCAACACAAATTATTTAATTTAGGAGGCGGGCTTCGACCATTCCTGTCACGGCCAACCTGGGCAGAGAGAAATAATTCAGCGTCCTAACACAAATACCGAGTTACTGGATAAGAATCTCCCCCCCCCCCTCCCCGAGAATCGAACTGATATCTTCTGCGTGCGACAGTACAGACGCCAGTCAACACAATAAAAACTACTCTTTTAATCTCTTTTGTTTGGGGTTTTTTGTTTTTTTTTGGGTAAGTGTTTTAAGGCGCTCGCAAATGCATAAGGTCATATAAGAGCGCGGGACACATTAATTATTTTCAGTTGGTAGGAAATTTTGAATTTTGCCCAGGTGACGTTCGAAGCCTAATCTTATCGATGTTAGACCACCAAGGGATCTGTAACGTGCGCAACTTGCACACGGGACCTCCGTGTCATCGTTATAGAGCAGGAAAGGGTGTGAAATGGGAAAATTTTAGAAAAGAAAAATTTCCTTCTCTCCCTTGAGTCGAACCCGGGACCTTTGAATGAGAGGCGAACACCTTAACCTCTAGACCACGAGAGCCCCCTTTTTTAATCTCTGATGTAAAAAGTACCCAAACTGACTTAAGTGGATCCCTTGCGGCACCGACATGTTGTTGCGGCTCAGTTCAAGCAATCATTCACAAATCAAAAAAGGGAACTCTCGCGGTCAAGAGGTCAAGGTGTTCGCCTCACATTCAAAGGTCCTGGGTTTGAATCCGGCAACGACAGAAAAATTGTCTTCTCTAACATTGTCTCCTTTCCCCTTTGTTCCTTCTCTCTTATAATATTATGTCGTCTACTTTCGTCTCCTCTTTCTA
>NW_004797792.1:327073-329862 GCF_000002075.1 Aplysia californica
GGGGGGGGAGGAGATAAAGTATGGCAAAATAATATGTCTCTTAGCACTGAGAAATGTATTGTTCCCTGAAAGTGATCTGTCATATTTCGCCTGTCTCCTCTAGATCTACATCCTGAATCCAAGCGACGTTGGTAAATTCCTTCTCGGAAATACTATGGAGTGGTAACAACCAGCTACTCAACTCACATAGAAATAAATAATGCACTGACGTCTGTGATAGGGCGATTAAGCGCTTTGCCACCACACTTTAGAGACCCAAGTTAATTTAAGTTCAATTTCTGAATAGGGAGAGGGGGAAGGATGTTTTATCTCAGTCTTTCCGTTGGGACTTTCTATCCCTCTCAGCCCAAGCTGGTCCTGATAGTAGTGATAGGCAGGGTTGAAACCCACTTCCAAAATAATCTAAATTGTGTGGAATTTTTTTTTGAGGGGGGGGGGGCGTTAAAAAAAACCACATACATTTTTAAAGAGCACATAAATGCGTGAAGATCTGACAGCACGATAGATAATTAATTATTTAATAATTTCAAATTCTGAAAACGAGACGGACATGATTTTAAAAATCCCTTTGAGTTAACATAGTTTCGAATTAAATGGGAACAATGAACATTTATTTTACTACATTGTACGCGTTCAGATTTTTGCGTTGACGATTGCCTGTGAGGGTTCAGCTTTTCTATACAGCTGTGAAATTAAACAAATTATTTCGTTTACAGCTGTGAAATAAGGCAGATAATTTCATGTACGGCTGATAAATAAAACAAATAATTTCACATACGACTGTTAGATAAAAATAGATGATTTCGAGCACAGTCATTAGACTAAACTGATATATCTTAAACGGTTATGCAATAAAACGATACTTTCGCAGAATGATGAGCCCGTCATTATGTTCTTCTTATAAAAACAAGAATTCTGATTTTTATTTTTTAACCAACACATTGGTTTGAATATAAGCCAGCTAATAAAAGATACTGAAAGCGTCCCTTTCAACACAAAGAGGTTTTTTAAAGACAGGGCCTCCGAATTTAATGTCCATGTCCAATAGGACAAAGAGAAGCAGGCGGAGAGTCTTCAAATCTCCCCAAACAGCCCAAAATTAGGGATGCTGGAGAACATACCAGGGATTCGAACAAGGGGCATCCCCAAATTTAGGGACGCTGGAGAACATATCAGGGATTCGAACAAGGGACATCCGTATCATAGTTCAGCATGATATCACCTGAGACAGGACCAAGTAGGTTGGGCGCCTTCAAAAGTCCCTACTCAACCCAAGTGCAGGAAGGCTGGGTAATATAATATTATCATGAATTCGACCCTGGGTCATTCACATCATAGTTCAGGATGAAACCAATCGAGCCAATGGCGTGCCCGGATATATCGTTGCTGTCACAAACAATCCACTTAAGTCCAAATTTGTGATAATTTTCAAGTTTTACATCCTCCCAAAGCTCTTAACCGTACAAGGAAAGAGAAAGAGAGGAAGATAGAGAAGGAGAAGGGAGGACAACATCACAGAAGGACAGGGAAGACGATGGGTGATAATCTGAGGAAAGCAGACGACAGAGAGAAATGGCGAGAGCTGGTTGTCAGATGCAGAGGTGCCCCCACAGTTGCCCCAGCCGGGGGATAGAAGAAGAAGAAAGCTCTTCCAAAGATGTACCTTTCAAGATCACCAAAATGCAGTTGAATGCTGTGTTCACGGCTTACAATTGTCATGCTTTTCGTGATTCCTGGTAGGAACAACACAACATAAGTTAGTTTGTCGCTTTTTTAATAGTTTTTGTTTGTTTGTTTGTTTGTTTGTTTTGTAGCTGAGTGGGGGTTTTTTCGGTTGTTTTTTTTTATTTTTTTATTTTTTTTAATTTTATTTTTTTTTGGGGGGGAGGGGCTTGTTAGTTCTGGGGGATTTTTTGGTCTCTAGTGTAAAAAGTACCCAAACGGATTTAAGAGCTACGCTTGCAACACCGAATATGCTCTCATGTTTCCGACCAACTTAATATGAACGGTCACGGATTGCAGGTCGATGCGCAATTTCCGTTGTCACCACTTAACAAGGGCGATATGAAGACAAGTACACATGTTGTTTGGTAAACATTGTCCCTCATGTCAAGTGGCGCCCACCCCTTGTCGTGCACATGCATTGATGAGAGCATGACGTGCTCGCGTGAGCTCCCGACCCATGAGTGAGTGAGTGAGTGGGTGGGAGTGTTCACTTCAAAGAATCTGCTCATATCGAGATCCTTATCGTCGCATCCTGAGAAATAATGAATTGAAAAGGAATTTTTTTTTTTTTAAAGGTTTGGCTGTCCGCCTGTTTGTTAGTTTTTCTTTCTTTCTTTCTTTCGTATCTTTTCTTTCTTTCTCTCTTTTTTTTTCTTTTTATCATGTAGAGGTTGTACGCCCACTTGGACACACTCTTGATCACTGGACTAGATAAAGGAAAACAGGCGCAAGCTGGCACAGTGGTGGTGGGGAAATGGGGTGGATAAGTGAAAGCATTATTCATCTTGCCACCCCACCCCCTGCCCCCCTTTTCCAACCCACCCATGCCCTTCCTTTTAAAAAAATCTGCCCACAGAAAAGTGTAAAAACATTACTTGAAGTCTAAAAATCCAAAAAGAAGGTCCAAGGAAAGATGATTTACTACGTTTGTTATGTACGTGTACTCACTCTCTCTCTTTCTCTCTCTCTCTCTCTTTCTCTCTCTCTCTCTCTCTCTCTCTCTCTCTTTCTCTCTCTCTCTCTCTCTCTCTCTCTCTCTTTCTCTCTCTCTCTCTCTCTCTCTT
>NW_004797792.1:330336-334361 GCF_000002075.1 Aplysia californica
GGGGGGGGGTTCCCTACCATCGTAAAATTCATTTATTGAATATCTTAAACGGGTTTTGTCTTCTTATGTCATCATCGTGTTGCACAACGGAGAATTGAAGAAAAGGACGACGACGTGGACATCAGCAGTTTTTCACCTGTTGTCTTCTGTTGGTTGATTGGACGAGGATACTTCGCTACCCCAGAATTACGAAGTTCCATCTGCTCAAAATGTAGTTTTTGAGAAATTTGACGTCAAAATTTGTGAGTTTCACAATATCATTATGCCAAGTTTTTCGAATGCATTTTTTTGAATAACTTGATAATGACTCCGAATGTTCTTACAATTTTGATAGAGTAGATAGAACATTTGGTTTCCGACCTCATGGTCTAAGTAACTCAAAACGACCTAAAATGTCAGATAAAACTGTATAATTCTGAGGGAGCGATTAGCTACCCTTTATCATGGTAAGCCTTCTAGACCTACATGGAAATGAATAAGCATATACTTCGATACAGGATTACATTTTATTTTCTTTTGGCTTCAGTTTCTGACTCGCTGGCTTCCATGAGTACTAAGAATGGATTGTCAAACATTCTAACTAGACAATTTGCTTTATTTGAGCTCCTAATTTTGGAGCGCTAAAAAAGGGACTTCTATAAAAGTTAAGCCAAGCCTAAGAATACAATTTAGAAAAAAAAAAGTTTCCGTTCAAAACGATTGAGTCTACAGGGAACGTTTTTGTTGAAAGATTAGCAGGTAAATGTCAGAAAATAAAAAGCAAATTTAAAAAAAAAGAACCGTAATGTTCTATGTTGCGTTAAGTGAGGGTCCGCATTAGAACTATTCGTCGGGTCGAGTCTGATCGGACCGATTTAGTCTGAAACTCCAGCCGTGTCGTGAACACATTTCAAAACGGAATCAGCAAAAGTAATCAATAATAATAAAATTACACTTTTATTTGTCCCGGACGGGCACTTCGGTTTACAATGGCAAACATACATTTACATACATAAATACATAAATTATAAATACGTACATACATAAATACATGCATAAATACACACATGATTACACAATGTTACGCAAATACAGAACAGTTTACAACCATGCCACTGTCGGTCGCCACTGTGTAGCGCCCTGTATTTTGAGCTAGGGTTGTCGTGTCTTGCTCAAGGACACACCCCCAGAGACCACCAATCTGATCCCCGTGTCACCGACAGTTGCTTGACATTACTTGAGTCTGAACACACTACTCACTTTGCCACTGGAGCCCCCGACATCTGAAGAAGTTAGACAGATATGCTTAGTATGTTTGGCCATGTACAGTTCCTCGTCGCCTTCATCATAACAATGTTGGAATGAGATGTCAACTGTATTTCAGAGATGAAAAGCATTTGTTACTAACAATCCTTTCTAAGAATGATTAACGATCGATTTTTAAAAATGTTAGCATTTTTTACTCCTCCATCGACATAATTTAGATCATTTAGGAGACGAACTTCGACCTGCCTGTCAGGTTTAGAGGAATACAACATTCCAGGAAAATTTAAGACAAGATACCCGTGAAACATTCTCCTGTTACGGAAATCGAACTCAGGCCTTCTGCGTGCGATGGCGAAACGCCCGAAACCACTGAACTACACGCGTTGGTTTTAATCAACAATCAAAGTGTTTCACGGCTTGCATTTATTAATGTGTGTACTATCAATTGTATAACTGAGTCTTAAAAAATATCCTTTCCCCTTCCCTATCCTTTCCAGCGCCTGAAAATAAATGCAATAAATATCTGCCGCGTTCAGGAGTGTCTCATTATAAGCAGCATTAATTGGTCTTACTGCACTAATTTTGTGAGCGACTTCCGTCCAATCAACGGTAATAGCCGTTTCAGCAAAACGGGCGAGGCAAAGTCAGATTTACACCCAATTCAGTACAAATAGTACATTTACAGTGACCATCGCCTTCCTTACCCAGTTTCAGCAAAATTGGGCAAATCGTGTAGACACATCGTCTCATTAGTTCGACAGACAGGTGGCTGCTGGCTGAGCCAAATCCTCGGTGTTTGTTTTACTCCACTCCTCGGCATACCATCAGCTAGAGGTGGGCAAAATCCGGATAAATATCCGGATAATCGGATAATTCTCAATGAAACACTTTTCGAATTCAAACTCTAAAACTCTCTTTCCTACCCCGTTTGCAGAAGTGAGTGCACCCATTTGTTGAAATGATTCTTATCCGTTTGTCGAAGTGGTTCTAACCCATTTGCCGAATGGGTTCATAACATATTATTTACCGAAAAAGTGCACTAACATTATTATCCGGATTTTGCTAAAGAGACTCATTGCCCAGCCCTACCATCAGCACACAAGTCACGCCCGTTTACTCACGTGATGTTACGATGCGCGGAGCGAATTCTTTCTTTCTGAGGAAGGCGGCTGGGGGGTTCTGTAATGGAAGCTTCCAAGTTGTTCTGAAATAAATGAGTAGGCTAAATGTTACGTGATTTCTATCGCTATTCAGTAAATCGCTTGTACAGGCGAACGGAACATTATAACAGGGAATTCCATTGTTTTGAATCACAGGAGAAGCGCGATGAATGAGAGATAGGTGGAGGCATAATATTACAACCCTCACACACACAGGCGTTTTCCGATTCTGTAATCTGGCGTCTGTGGTTTAGCGGTTAGACACTTCGCCGCCACACGCCAAAGACCCCAGAACGATTCCCGTGAGGAGTGAAATGTGTCACGACGCAATGGAATCAGGCGCACGTCAATTTTGGAGAATATGGAGTTTTTTGGTATCATCTGTGAGGGTGTTCATTTGTCTGACATACAATTTTAAAAAAACTACACGTCTATCTTTAATAGAAATCGAGATAATTTGGATTGAAGGAGGTGGGGGGGGGGGGTCACCTGTTTTCAGAGGTAAAATAAGAAAAAAAAATGGCCTTCCAATTTTGGTGACTTCCAAAGCTTGAGAGACTTTTTTGTTGTTGCTGTTGTTGTTGTTGTTGTTGCTGTTGTTATTGTTGTTGTTGTTGTTGTTGTTGTTGTTGTTTTGTTTGGAGTTTGTTTTTTAGGGGTGGGGTTTTTAGTTTATTTGTTTTGGGTTGTTTTGTTCATCTGTTGGTTTTTTTCTTGGGGGTGGTTGGGGGGTTGGTTTATTGTTGTTGTTGTTGTTGTTGTTGTTGTTGTTGTTGTTGTTTTTGGGAGGTGGGCTGAAGTAGTGGAAGAGGCAGCTTTCCACACATCTTGGTTGTTCAAGAGGCGGAGCCAATGATTTCGAGTCCTTCCTCCGGTCCTCGTGAGTCAAATGGGCGAAAATACGAAACTGTACTGGTTAAACGCCCCTTGCAAGACTGTAACATTATTTAAGAGGTCGACAGATGAACAGAGCAGGACGGCCCAATGTATGACAGATACCAGACTTCAAGTGTAATGCGATCGAGAAGAAGGAGACGGTTTAAGAGGTAGGACCTCTGAATTTACGTTCGTCTCCTTAAAGGACAGAGCCGTAAGGGAAATTTCGTCTGAAGCGCCTTTCCCCACGGACACAAGGTCGGATCGCGCTGGGCCCCAAACTCTCGAACTGGCAATCTCACAGTCACGAGTACGGTGGCTTAACCACTATAGACTGCAGGTGAAGCGTCGGGGAAATTCTTCAAGCAGAAAGAGTTTAACAACTCCGTATAGGGGGGATCCCAGCTAGTATCTTCTGAACTGTAGCTTTGTGTTAAGCCAACAGAGATAACAATGCGTCTAGGCCTACTTAAACACGCACACACGCATATATACATATATACATACAAATATACATACAAACACACACACAAGAATAGACACACACGTATTCACACAAACACACACTCACAGACACATACACACACACACACACACACACACACACACACACAAACACACACAAACACACACCCACAAACACACACAAACACACACCCACAAACACACACACACACACACAATCATACATACATACATACACTGGCACATACATACACAAGTACACACACGCCCGCTTAAACA
>NW_004797792.1:338682-339930 GCF_000002075.1 Aplysia californica
TGTGTGTGTGTGTGTGTGTGTGTGTGTGTGTGTGTGTTTGCTACTCTCTTGTAACACATTTTCTATTCTTCGGCACTCATAATTATGACCTTATTGTGTTGCAAGTGCCGTAAAACTTTTACTAAAACTAAAACTTAAACTAAAATATAGTGTGTTCGTCATTGTTCCTGTAACTCGAGTTGTATGTGCCCTCAGTCGAAGAACAGTAAGCGACGTCCTCGCATAGTAGACTTTCCACTTTCCACCCCACGAAGCCCGAAAACAGGCCAAGTATGACACACCGGGTTACATATTATTTTTCCTCGATTTCCATTGGCTAACATTTAGAGCGCCGCTCCGAGAGCTTTTCTCCCAGAAAGAGGCTATGACGAATGGAAAAACTACGCGTCTAAAATTAGCTTCTCTATTCTCCCCCCCCCCCCCCCCCCCCCCTTCGCAACCGAAAGGCCACAAGAGGCCATGCATGCAGAGGTTTTCCACCCCCCTACGCATTCCGGGCTTTTGAACCTCTCGGTCCAACGGATGTGGGAGCTTTATATAAAAGGGGGAAAGATCCGTGAGAAGCAAAGTCAGATAAGTTACCGCTTTAGAAAGAACAACCAGGAGTCTCCTATACCCACAAACACAGCAAGATGACAAGGATTAAGGTAGGACTGAGCTCTTTCTCACTAATTACGATTATAATATCTGATAACACCATTGTTATTAACCCATGATAATGTCAAAATATAATTATAATCAGTAACCTGCTTTTTTTCTTTCTTTCTCGTTTTCTTTTTTTTTTTTTTTTTTTTTGGTTATCCTTTTCTTTTCTTTTTTTTACTTTATTTTAAAATGTTTTGTTGGATATTGTATTATTGTATTTGTGCGACTAATAGAATAGAATACAGTGTCGAGGTTTGGTTAATATTATGTATTAATGTAAGTACATTGCCATTCTTTTTGTTTTATCTAATGCACGTGAAACTATGCCAACAACTGATGAAAAAAAAAAGCCTAGCATGTTCAGTAACCCCAAAATTTAGCTACCCGAATTATACCATGTCTTTCGAAAGCTATCCAGACAGACAGACAGACAGACATAGACAGACAGAGACAGATAGACACAGACAGACAGACAGAGACAGACAGACAGAGACAGACAGACAGAGACAGACAGACAGATAGACAGAGACAGACAGACAGACAGACAGACAGACAGACAGACAGACAGACAGACAGACAGACAGACAGACAGACAGACAGACA
>NW_004797792.1:340965-342656 GCF_000002075.1 Aplysia californica
ACACAGAGACACACACACACACACACACACACACACACACACACACACACACACACTCCCCTCGTAACTACCACCTCCGTAAGTCAAACAATCATTAAACGCCCTGAGATATTTACATTTCTCACCCGCTTTGAGACACCCAGACGTATCAAGAGCCTATCATCTCTCCCACTTTGTCGTAAATCCTTTCTGCTGTCACATGCCCCGGACATAAAAGGCTCTTGCTTGTCTGTGGGTGGCGATAGCGTTGGCAGTTTAGGGGAAAGGTGGGGCGGAGGGGGTTCTCTGACAGTCAAAGACAGCATCAAATTGCAGAGTGTGTTGAAGACTACGTGACTATTAGAAATATTTATTGGTCTTTTCGTTTAGTTTTAGTAAGCCTTTTTTTCGGCACTTGTAACGCAGTCAGGTCATATAAATGTCCAGGATTATGGTGTCACAAGAGAGTAACAAGAAAGAAGGAGGGTTAGATGATGACAACAGATATTTGATACGAAAGAAGCACCCGTCTGTTGATCTTTGAGAAATAGAAAAGGAAAAACATTTCACTGAGAGCGTCAGAGCTGACAGCTCTATGTTTGAGAGTGGCGTAGCTGGAAGCACAAGTGACAATATTGACTTTGTAGAACAATCTCCATGTTTTCTCAGCTTCTTAACTCTTTGTCCAAGTAACGGACACTTATTATACGTCCGATCAGAAGCCGACCAAGGCCAATAGTACTGCTCGTTTTGAACGATTATACACAATTCAGAAACACAACTATGCATATTATTTTATACCAAGCATATTTTTCCTGCCTCTTTAAGTTTCAGATAAATGAAGCAGAATTTATATAGATCGATATTATATTATTATGAATAAGAGATTATACTTCGTCTTTTTAAAGTAGGCCTATCCCAAAACAACACGTCTTCAAACGTGCAAAATGTGTCCTCAGAGGGTTAAAAACATAGCGGACATATAATAGTGTCCGACCGGCAGTATAACAAAGGCTGTGTTGTGGTACATTTCGATCCATCATACACCAATCAGAATCACGAATTTGCTTATTGTATATGCATGCATGATATTGCCTGCCTTATTGAATTTCAGATAAAGGAAACAGAATTATAAAATCTGTACGAATATGGAAGTTATTCTTCTTTTTTAAAGAGTCCCAAATTACGCGTCTTCAAAAACGTTCAAATTACCAGAATGCGCGTCCTTTCATCTCTCCCCTTCAAGAGTTAAAGTCTTCAGCAAAGGCGTAGAACGGGATACAAGATTGTGTGTTCTATATATGCAAATAGAGCATTGTCACTTTTGTGCCATTTTTTTGCACCTCACTGCTGTAAAAGAAAGCGAGTTTGAGTATACCATTTTGCTTGCTGAAGGAGGGTCAAGAACCACACCCAGTGGTTCTTTTTCCTTGGCTTCTCGTGTGTACACAAGGCGCTTGTATCTTGTTCTTGTTCTTGTTCTTCGTTACACAATTACCTTCTCCTAATTCTCTCAACTAAAATCGTTGCTCGTTTGAGACATGTATTTCTTATATCATTAGACCCATAATAATTTTCTGTCTTTCTGGTAAATATACAAATGTTTTGCCTTTCTTCCTCTTTCTGTTTCTTTCTCTCTTTCCTCCTCCTCTCCCCCTCTCTCTCTCCCCCTCTCTCTCTCTGTCCCTCTCTCTCTCTCTCTCTCTCTCTCT
>NW_004797792.1:343944-345508 GCF_000002075.1 Aplysia californica
TGTGTGTGTGTGTGTGTGTGTGTGTGTGTGTGCCTGTGCGTTTTTGTGCTTATGTTTATCTATGTGTGCATGGCTGTGCATTCTGGAAAAAAAAAATAATTTTTGTCCCCTTCGCTGGGTTTGGCCGTTGTGTTTCATTTCCTCCTCTTCATTCTCTGCGAACTGCGAACGTGTGTATGTTTTAATTTTCCCTGTTGCAAGCTGGATTTTTGTCAGTCTTTTGAATGGGAACCGGGTGTGAGTGTGAGAAGAGCGAAGAGCGCCAAACGCCTGTTGCTTTTACTTGCAGTTCACAGTGATAGATTCATTTATTGTTTTCCCTGTTGGCGTTGTTGTTGCTGCTGCTGCTGTCAATGTTGTGGTTGTTGTTGGTGGTGGTGATGTTGTTGTTGATGACGTTGTTGTTTTTTGTTGATGTTGTTGTTGTTGCTGTTGTTGTTATTGTTGTTTTTGTTGTTTTCGTTGTTGTTGTTACCCTTGTCGTTGTTGTTATTGTTATTCTTGTTATTCTTGTTGTTGCGGCAGCTGCTGCCGTTTCAACTGCTGCTTCTGCTGCTTTTGCTGTTGCGACTGTTGCTGCTTTAACTGCTGAAGCTTCTGCTGCTTGTGGTGCGTTTGCATCTTCGCTTGCCTGTTGGCCTGCTTCCTAGCGAACGAAAGGTAGGGAAAACATGCAATAAGCGGCTTGGAACAAAGACGAGGATTACGCCGAAACGAAACAAGACGAGCCATTCACGCCTGAGATACGTGTAGTATAGTGTTACCCAAAGCCTCTACATTTACGAGAGGATTAGGCCCAGACAAAAATAACTACCGGAACCACGGAGACCGGTCGCGCCGGATCTCCCTTGTCTAGACCATGGAGACATCTGAACCTTGCGGTTCCGTCTGAGAGTCAGACAGACTGAATAAATAAGAAATAAGAGTGCCATCAAAGAGCTTATAGAGTCCAGATTTATACTGTACAGAAGAAAAAAAATAAAGTCTCTGTCTCATCGTGTGCGCGCATCGGGAAAGAAAGAGGAGAGAGGGGGTAGGGGTAATTGGCACTTGTGTAAATGAATCGGTTACAATGTGGCAGTGGTGTAGTGTAGGCCTAATGATCAGGGTCTCTATATTGTGACGCGAAAGAAGTTTATTGGAACGAGGTGGGGGAAGGAACGAAGCGGGGAGTGGGGATTATAATACAGGGTGTCCCTCTCTAGACGCGCCACGAGGAAAATACACTGGGCCTTTACAATGGCACCAAAGTGCACAGATATTATTATTGAGAAGGAAAACAAAAAGCTAACCAGCGGAAATTTCCGATGACGTGGTGCATCCAGCGGGAAACACCCTGTACTTTCCATTCATAGTTCATCTTCATCGACTGGTCGACTGGCGCATGAAACGTTGATTACAGTTTCAGTAGTTTGTGCATACCCAAACATTTCCCATCCACGAACAGGGACTCGGCGCGAACGTGCTGGGGAGGCTTGGCCCGTTCTCTAGGGCACCGCCCACTCCTCCCTTCCGTTCTGCCATTAAGGTACGTTCTTTTTTGCTTTCGCCTTTTTGTCCCCCC
>NW_004797792.1:348643-351088 GCF_000002075.1 Aplysia californica
CACACACACACACACACACACATACACACACATACACACACACACTTCTCTCATACTCTATGCAGCTTTCCTGCCACTCGGAACAAACTGATGCTGATTCATCATATCGCCCACCTATCTACTTTTATCACCCTCGGGTCGTAAATCAAAAAATTCCTCCCCGCTCCATTGTAAACAAACCACAACATGGCCTGTTAAGATTCCAGGGCGCTTTCACTTTCACACAGCACGCAAGCAGTTAGCGTTCTCTAAGCGAAGTTATAGTTTGGTTATAGTTTATTCATTATTCGCCAATGCAACAAGTGACTATTCGCCACT
Organism: Aplysia californica; assembly: GCF_000002075.1. NCBI lineage: Eukaryota > Metazoa > Mollusca > Gastropoda > Aplysiida > Aplysiidae > Aplysia > Aplysia californica. Next base: position 348,962 of record NW_004797792.1, read on the forward strand.
ATTAGCGGATAACAATTCACTCACCTGTACGAAAGAGTAATGTGCCCAGAGGTAAGTGTGATGAGCAAGGGGATTATACAGTGTGTAAGGTCCTTGGTGAAGAGACAATTAAATAATACTAACTGTGCGCTTTTACGACGAAGAGTCAAAGATTGATGATTTATTTACCGTTGTTGTTATTGATCCAGTTGTCTTATTTAGCGACAGCCACATAATATCATCACGGGCAACACTTAACTACCGCCCCTTAAATAACCTAATAGTGTTGATAGGGGCGTTAAACCTATACCATTTTTTTACACTTAACTATAATTTGTGGACGCGCTTTCTGCCATAACGATGCTTGAAATCGCGCTGTTTTGGGACATTTAACTTAAGAAAGAAGCATAATAAGCCCAAACTCAATTTGATACTCCTACATAACCTTCAACTCTGCTTTCTCTATCTTATAATAAAACTTTAAAAAGACGGGCGATAACCCGCATAACCATGTATGAAATGCACAATTTCGTGTTTGAGATTTAGGTATGTATCATGGCTCAAAATTACTGCAGTACAACGCTGCCTGTGGTCTGCTGCTATGCTGGTCGACATTTTAATTATTGTGCCGGGCTACATTCGTAAAGAGTTCGACTCCACTCCACTCTTGTCTACCTGATGTTGCCGTCTAATCCTCCCCAACTGTCGTTTGTCTCCCTTGTGTTTACAGCTTAAAAAAGGAAGCCGCTCCTTACTTTACATTATTTATTGGGAACAAACATATCGGAGGGTTTTTTCGCTGACGGGGTAAGAAAGGGGAAGAAGGGATAGGGTGTGGGATTATATTATCATTATAATTATTGCATAATAAACGCAACAACTTCTTTTCAAATTCAAACTACGTGTATACTTATCGATGTTTGTGACCATTGTAGCGTAACGACATTCTGTTGAACTTGGGATTTTTTCTCTTTCTTTCTTTTTTTTTTTTTTTTTTTAACGGTACGGAACAGGGCGCCAATCCTTTTCAAATTTGTTGATGGACGGGGATGAAAGAAACGGAAGAAAAGTTTGCAATACATACTTGGAGACCGGGGTCACCGAAGGAATGTTGTGGCTTCTTGCGACATGCTCATCACTCGCTGTATACAATTAAAAGGGTCTATCTGCATTTTAAGTACATTGTACGATTAAGTTTGAAATGTCGGGTCTCAAAGTTAGTGGATTTTAAAAGCACAAGCAGATAGAACCCTTTTCATGCGCATTTTCCTCGGAGCAGAATAGTCGTTTCAGAACAAACCACGGACCACGGTGTAATGCGCTTCAAATAGAACCCACAACATACCATAATTCCAAATATGCACGAAACGCAGATAGGGCTCTTTTAATCTCATTCGACGCAGTGGTGAAATAACTGGGAGAAAAGAACGAGAAGCAGGTATGAAAAGTTTGGAAAAGTCGCATGATGTCCCCACATAGGAATCGAACTCACGTTTTTGTTTTGTTTTTTTGTTGTTGTTTTTTATAGAGCAACGACGAAGCCTAAACGTGGTTCACATTGCCTACTTCGGTTAAGCAAGAATTGATTGTCTTCATCGCGGGGGAAAAATCTATTTAAACGATAAACGGCGGCAGTTATCAGAAGAGCTCAAGGAGACAAGCATGCCTTGTTCAGAAAACGAATGAACAAATTAACAAACAGGGCCCTCTTTAAAAAAAGGGGAAGAACTACCTGTGTCTAGCTATAAAGGAAGAGGTAGGCCACACAAAAGATAGATTGAGGGAGTCAAGAAATTGTAGCTTTTGCCAAGCGGGTAGTAAATATCTTTTTTCTAAGGTCCAAAGGTCGCCCCCATAATATGTATAAAACTTTGTGTATGTCAAACAGAGATTTGACGAAACTTTCTACAGTGTGCAGTGGGTATAAGCAGAGAGTGTTACAATATTACCAGAGTTACTGTAAAAATATCTGGCATACGTTTGCCGCGGTGTTATATATTATACTCTCTACTACCACCGCTGCTCGTCTGGAAAAGTCGAGGGTGAGCAATAACAGATGTCAGCGGCACACTACTCACTCAACTCACTGTCAGCACATAGACCGTGAAACGTACTCGTAGTGTGTGTGTGGGGGGGGGGGGGGGGGGA
>NW_004797792.1:351188-352225 GCF_000002075.1 Aplysia californica
GGGGGGAGGGACAGGGTGGGTGCTGAGGGTACATGCAGGAAACATGCAACTTAAAAGAAACTAACTGGGTCAGACTGAAATATATGTGTGTTTTTGTTTTGTTTTTTAATGAAGGTGTAGGTGTTTTTCACTCCATGTCGACACAGTTTAAACCATTTAGGAGGTGAACTTTGACCCTGCCTGTCAGAGCCAAACACGGGGGAGAGGGATACCAGCAGACAGACCAAAAGAACGAAAACTTGATCAAAATCCTCCCAACACGGTCATCAAACTCATCATGGTGCAATATAGTGAACCAGATTGAAAGAAAAGGGATTTGCAAACTTTCAGGGGGTCTAAACTGATGGTCAGTTAAATTGTTGGATGTTTTGCTTAAAACATCTTTTTTTTCTACTTGGTAGATCCCATAGTGTGGTGTCTGCATTGCGTAGATTTCTTGATTCTGTGTGATTTTACTCGACTTATTTCAGGTGGTTTTGTCCTCATATTTATTGATATCGTGCACATTTAGTGATAATTCCTCTCTCACCGTTTTCAAGTATTAGTGGAGTGTAACCTGTCGACAGATAGATAGATACGATGAGGAACGTAGAGTTGTGTTTGGCATTTGGGAGGGCAAAGGTGCAGGACGAATGATGGGGCTCATTACAGAACGGCACATGGGAGTGCTCACGTTTTAGAAGTCTTGTTATCACTGGACAGTCGAGGCTGGAACAGTCAACAGTGCATGCACACGTAGATACAGACTCCTGGTTCTCAGTAGATCTAGTTCTTTTTGGAGAATGTTGACGATGTTTCGTGCTGTGATAATAATGTATGTGTGTATATAATAGATATTTTCGAGAGTGAGAAGGATGGAATAACCGAGAAGCGTAGCAACATGGGTCTGGTATGATTGCTTGAGTGTCTTTGTGTGTTTGTTTGTTTTACGAGTACTTTGTGCTCTTCGTCGTACCGCATTCACTTTCGTAGTAGTAGCAGTTGTTGTTGTTATTGTTGTTGTTGTTGTTGTTGTAGCAGCAGCAGCAGCAGCAGCA
>NW_004797792.1:353945-375102 GCF_000002075.1 Aplysia californica
GGGGGGGGGAGAGAGAGAGAGAGTGAGAGAGATAGAGAAGGGGGGAGAGACAGACAGACAGACAGACAGACAGAGAAAAGAGAGAGAGAGTATGTGTGTATAGTGTCTGTGTGTTAGTAGATAGCTGTTTAAAGTGTGGTTTACATCTTTTACTACATGTAGTATGTCCTGTTAACTGGGTTCAATCCACTTTTTAAAGTCTGTTTTTCCGTTCAATGTTATATTTCTCAATTTTACGTTCTCTCAGGTTTGCTCTTTGGTAGCGGAGAGTCGTGGCAGAAGAACAAGAGAGCCTTCATGAAAGCCCTTCACACCAGCACATTCCTGCAGAACATGGAAGGCTCCGTCCAATCAGAGATCACCATAGCCACAGATAGTCTTCAGAATGAGTGTGATAAACCAATGAAAATCGGCGACATAATGCTGCCGGCATGCACCAACGCCATCGTGGGCCTCTTATTGGGTGGCTCCCTTCCACGTGACTGCCCAGAACGGAAGGAGCTTTTGAAAGTGGCGCGAAGCCTTGAGGGCGCTGATCTCCGCTCAATTCTGACACAGATCTCGCTCAAACATCCAAAGTGAGTGAAATATTCAATAAAAGTAAAGTATCACACATGTGTCTATGGTGTAGTGGTTATCACTTCGCTGTTGCATGCAGAAAACCTGAGTTTGAATCCCGAGTGGGGACAAAATTTTGTATTGAGTATCTCGGACATCCTGCTGAGAGTTTTTAATTATTTATTTTTGGTTTGTTTTTGTTGCTATCTTACTGTTACTGTTATCTGGCAGTATTCAATGTGTAACTGCTGCCATATTGTTATTTTCATTTTATAGTCAAAACTCAATTTGGGTGGCTGGAGGGTGCTACTGGTAAGTTCTCCTTATATTTCTCTCTCTCTCTCTCTCTCTCTCTCTCTCTCTCTCTCTCTCTCTCTCTCTTACTTTTTTGTCTGTACTAAATGACATTTAGTTGGTTGTTGATGTGCTTCTCTTTCCTCACCCGCATAAAAACCTCAATTTTTTTATCTTCCCCGTTTTCAGACTCCGCGAGCCACTTTCTAAACTGCTCTTCAAAGACATCGTGGACGTCCACGGGAACTCTCGCCGCCTGCAGAGACTTCTCCGCCAGTGGATCCGCCAGACCCGCAGCGGCACCATGACCCCGTCCCACGTCCCATTCCACGCAATCGTCAGCGTACCAGACGACAACAAAGCCGACGGCCCACACGCCAAATGCCCACGCCTCGTCATGCCCAAACAACAACAAGACAACGAGGAAAACATTGCTGAACAGTCTAGTCTGAGTCAGAATCTCGAACAATCGAAGTTGTACCCGTCAGCGGAATGCCTCCTGACGCCCCCTAGTGACGACAGTGTCATCGAGGAGGCCATGAGAAGCGCCTCCCACCTCGCAGTGTTTGGGTTCCCGGGCACGGCCAAGGGAGAAATGCCTTTTGAAGCACCAGCAGTTGTGGAAGCAGCGCGCCCTGAAACTCCGCTCACCGAGTTCCAGTGGACGTTCTCGAGGCAGATGTCGGTGAACCCTCAGCAAGATTCCATACTGAAGCGCATCTTGAACCAGCCTGAGTTCCTTCACTTGACAGAAGAAAATGGTAAGGACATTCTGCAACAGCAGCAAACCAGTGTCTGTAATGTAGCGGTTAGGTGCTTTGCTGTCGTGCAAAGAAGATCCGAGTTCGATTCCAGAGAGAGGAGAATTTTGATTGAGTATCTCGGTCTTTCTGTCGGGGTGTTGTGTCCCTCTTATCCCGGGTTGATCCCGAAAGGCAGGATCGAAACCCGCCTCCTAAATTATTTAAATTGTGTCAATGGGGGCTTTAAAAAATTCTACATTATTTTTGTTTATACAACCAGCACTTGATATGGCTTGCGTTCTGTAACAATTGACGTCATTGGTTGTGTAAAAACCCTAGCACATATCCTCAGAGATTCTTTTCTTTGACTTTTCATTCGTCTTTGGCAACAACTCAGAGCAAACAGACATAAAACTTCATTTACATGTACATGTATATATCAATACACGCTCCTAACCAAAAGCGCCCAAATAACTTATGATCTTTCCTGACTTTTGCAGATGAAGAACTGCTCCAATCCCTCATCGACCTTTTCTTCGGCGGTATCACCAGCACCTTGTCCGCCCTGGAGTTCACCCTCAGTTACCTCACACAGAACCCGCTCATGCAGGAGCACGCGCAGAAGGAGATAGACCGGGTACTGGCGGGAAAACCAGGCGGCCAGGTCACGTGGTCGGATCGGGAGAATATGCCGTATGTCCACGCGTGTATCGTGGAGGCTTTGCGTCTTGGGGCAGTCACTCCTTCCTCGCTGCCACATGTTGCTAAGGATGACACTGAGGTAAGCACACAGATATTTTTAATAGCATAGTTTCTTTATTATCAAACATATATCGTCCTTGTCTGCTCTCCTCCTTATCATCTTTGTAAATTACTGCCATGTAACACTCCAATCTTCAGCACTTATCTTAAATGAACTACATGTATTTGAGTTGCAAGTGCCATAAAACTCGAACTAAAACTAAACAGATATTACCATACTTCTTTCTTCGAGTCAAGAGGAGTACTATACGTGAACACAATGATGGGCATGTCATGCAGGGGAAAAGACAGACAGAAACAATAGAGGGGAGGTAAAAATAGGACTTACCAGTGGCACCCCCCAGCGCCAACTAGTTACTCGTATTATACATCACAAAGTAAAGAACAGAAGTGTTTGGTACATTGAAAGTGAAAGCGGTGTAATTACTTTTTACTTATTTTGATATTCCGAATTAGCTTAGTTCCTAACCTCTCCACTACCGTTTCGTCCCGCACAGATCGAGGGCTACTTTGTGCAGAAAGGCACAATGGTTCTGGCTGGCATCTACAGTCTCCATTACGACCCCGTTTATTACCTTGACCCCGAGGCGTTCAGACCGCAGCGCCACCTGGACACTGATGGCAAGTTCAAGGCGCCCGAAAGTTACCGGCCATATGGCGTGGGTAAGTTGCAATACTTCTTTTGATTTGAATGTTGAAAGGGGGCTGTGGGAGGGGGGGTTGTGTTGTGTCGGTAGTGATGAGAAACATATATACTAAAACTCAAGCAAACAAACAAATAAACAAACAAACAATTGACGGACTCGAGTGAAAAACAGGAAAAGTCCATTAATAGAAAAAATATGTTGCCATGACACCTCCCCACCCCAAAAAAATAAAAATCCAACCCAACCCGATCCATAAGGTTTCCTACAACAAAAGGGTAAAAAAAGAATAGTGGTTGAACCTAACACAAATCATTCAAGAAGAGAAAAGTTAACATTCATTGTATGCCATTTTGGGTTGTTGTTGTTTTTTTTGTAGTTTTTTTTTTTTTTTAGATAACAAGTAAATTTGTGTGTTTTGGGGATAGAAAGAAAATAAAACATCGCTTAATTATACTCTATCAATCTTGCTGTAATTGTGAGGACACTTACACAAGTACGTGGGAATTTCTATCTGGCCAAAGCCACCGCAAGATTCACTGACGTCATTAATTAATTGTTGTCCCTTTTTTTCTTTTCTTTCCAGGCGCCCGTCGATGTGTGGGTGACAAAATGGCGGAGATGCAGCTGTTTCTGTACACGGCCAGCATCCTGAGAAACTTCTCGCTGAAGCCACTTCCGGGCAAGAAGGGAACATCTATGGAGACGCACATGAGAATTGTTCACAGGCTCAAAGATTTCAAGTGCATTCTGCACCGAAGGAACCTCACTTCTGAATAATTCTTCTCTTTCAAAAATTTCCTGTTTTCCTTTATAATTTATTATTATTATGATGATGATGATGATGATGATGATGATGATGATGATGATGATGATGATGATGATGATGATGATGATGAGACAGAATGTTTTACTGCAGGAAGGTCCGAGAAGTAACGTCCCACAAGTTGAAAGCTAAGAAGAAGAATGTATTATTATGTTTTTCTTCGACTTTTTCATTTTCTTTTTTTTTTTTTTGGTTCCCTCAGCAATTATGTCATTCGGACTTTTTTTTCGTATTTTTACTACCTGAACTTTGTATTTTTGTTGTTTGGATCATTTCATTTTTCTTTCAATCCACATTTCGTATTGAATCTCCTCAATTGCGACGTTGAAGTATGTGCAATAGCTTCATTTCTTTTCTCTCCTTTCTTTATATCTGTATGTTTACAAATGTAAATGTTTTGTATGTAAATGTGTGCATTTCTTTTGAATACATCATGTACAAACTTTCACACGTTCATAAAGATATAAAAGAATGTGGACTACATAACAGTGGTGTCGGTGTATTGAATTGTCATGTTTTATGGATGGTTTACGTAACAATACAAGTACGTTTTCAAGAGAGTTTATTGTAAAAACTACTACAATTCCATTTCCACCCTACTAATACATGTCAAATCTCAAGCAGGGATGCATCAGAATAATGTAATTCAATACTCAGCCAATCAAAAGAAGACGGTCACCGTCCCTTTATGGATCTTTCTTCTCACTGGTTACTTTTTGGTAGTCATTCTCCTTGAGATTTGACATGTTCTTTCATCTTTTGAGCCACGATTTCATAGGTACAATCACGATGTTCAGTTTGTCTCCTGGTTGGAGTGAAGTGTTTCTTAAGCACAACATGTTTGTTTTTAAAAAAATAGATGTGCTTTTTCTTCCATCAATTTTTTATTTTGATTCTCAGAGATGAGGAGATTTTTGTAGATATGTACATGTAAATAAATATTTTCTAGTTCTTTTAATATTGTCTGTGTTGAATTATTTCAACTTGTCTTCAAATTATTGACAAAGCGCACAATGCTTTAGATTATCTGTGGCAAAACGATTTTTGAATATCACGAGAGTCCTTTTTTATACCCTTACAAATATGAGGGATTAACATGAAAAAGATGGGAATATTTTAATGTCATCTATTATATATTCTCTTTTTACTCTTAAGATTTTCAGCAGATACAACAGAAAAATGCATTTCTGCATACACTGCTTGCCTATTGTTCTAGCATTGTTTTTTGGTTGTATTTTTTCAACTGCCTGGATGAAGTTGTACAGATCTCTAGGTATTCTGTGAATGAATCAGGGTTACATTGCACTTTGAATTACTTCCTGGTCATACCCTAGATTATGCTAATGTTTTGTGACCGTTTTTCAATTCGTTTTTTAAATTATTTCTTCCCCACTGAAGACATTTGCTCTTGAAATGGCATAATATAATTTTAATCAATTCAGGAATATGACGTCATTGCCTAAATTATAAATCTTTATTTGTTCTATTTACTGTACTATTTTATGACCAAGTTTTTCAATGATCTGTACTTTTATACATGATGTAATTATATTTATTTTGTGAATATTGTTGCCTGAACAAGCATTCAAATGACTGCTTTCTTTTATTTGTTGAACATGCTGAAATAAAACTAAATACTTCCAATTCTGTTGTTCTTTTTAAAGATATATTGTGGATAAAATAGTTTAATTTCTTTACAATGTATCTAGTTTGAATCGAGATTGGATCTTGACTATCTGATTTCTTGGGTCATCTTATAGAAAGGATGTGAAAGAATAAGATGACTTCTGACAGTAAGACAACACAAACAGAATGAGACTTCTCCACATAATATACACCTCTTGAGAAGGCTTCTTTTGGAATAGGATAGGGGCGTAAAAATGCCCCCATTGACTCAATTAAGGTAATTTAGAAGACGTGCTTCAACCCTGCCTGTCAGGCCCAACCCAGGCTGAGAGGGATACAGACAACATTGCGAACTTGATAACAATTTCCCCCACTCAAGAATCGAACTCGGGTATCCAAAGTGCGACAACGAAGCATTATTTACTACACCACTCACCACAGATGCTGGTTTTGAGACTCTGTTGTAAGACACAAAAACCACACAAATTAAAGTTAACCCTATCCGTACGTCGTGTTTTACTATCGTATCCATACGACGTGGGGAACTCTGTCACAGTCTGTGCCACCACTTTCCAAAGAGGAAATTTACTCGTTAATCCGATCCGTACTTTGCATAGCAGTCTGTAAAAATGATTTCTTGAAAAATACTGAAAGTTTCAAAGAGATCTTCGTACTAGAAGTATTGTAAAATGTGAAGAATACAACCCAGGGGTACAAAATGACCCCAGGGCGTATGGATAGGGTTATAAAAGCAAAATTTCTCCAGAAACAAAAAAGCTTTTTTGAAGCGATCTCATGCTGTTGCCAGTGGGTAGAATGCTTTACCTCCTCTTAGAGTCTAACCAGAGGAAAAAGGTCAGTTCACTGTAATTATTAAATATAAAATACAGTCGACTGTGGATGAACTGATGTCATCAGGGAGTGAAAAATAGATCCACTCATCCGAAGTTCAACTTAAACGATAGGACCTGTAAAGAAGAAGAGCTGGGACCCGAGAAAAAGATCGGCTCAACCGAAGATCAACTCAAGCGAGTTCAACATAAACGGAATCCACTACTGTACATTACTAAACTATTTTCAGCTCATGCCCACTCCGTCCTGATTTCTACTGAGGACCTGCAGATCTACATCGCCAATGGTTTTAAAGGACAAAAAAACTGCCTTATATGTGAGGCATCACAGTAGAATCAGGCGCTCGTCAATTTTGGGGCATGTAGAGTTTTTGGTATCCCCTTCAAGCTTATTCATTTGCATTGCTTTTGATGAAAGAATTACCCATTTATCTTGAGTACATGTTGAGATATTTGCCATTGAATGAGATGGGGTCGCCTGGATTCAGAGGTAAAATTAGTGAGAAAATGTCTGTCAAAGATTGGTTATTTACAAAGCCTCAGAGTCCATGGAAACTGACAATTTACGCTATTTATGCCTTTAATCAACGTTTTTCAATATAATTCACACTGAAATCGGTTCTTAAATGGACATACAAGGTGTTGAGCTATAAAACACAATTTTGATCAAAATTGCCAAACCAGCGGAAAAGTGTAAGTTTCTTTCCTTTCATTATTTTGACGACTGCCTGATTTCACCCCGCTGCTTTATATAATATCTTTTAGTTACAGGTTTAGGGCATAAAACTGCCGATATCTTTGGACTAAAAGGTGAAAGACCAAAGGTTGCTGCACAACTGGCACAAAAAACTTTTTTTAACGAAAACAAAATGCACACACAAAATTTACAAAAACAATACAAAAAGACCAGTTTCACTTCTCTCCTCTCACCTCCTCATTTTTATTTCAATCAACAGTCTAATTTCATAAATGTGCACATTTATCTACCTCACAAAACTAAAAAAAGTTTGTTTTTCTTGAAAAACCACACACACACACACACACACAACATAAAAAGTCCAATTTTACTTTTCTTCTTTCATCTCCTCTACACGTTTTACTGTTATCAGTAGTAGCATAAAAAAAAAAAAAATTTACATGTTACATCCATCAGGCAAAGTCGCTCACCGAGATCTAACCACAATCATACTTCTCCATTTTCAAGTCCAGCTCTCCTATCACATTACCACAGCCATAAAGGATCCATTGATTTTTATGATACACATGTACATTAACGCTACATTCTTTACAATGAAATGTACAACATTTTTGGAAAACTCATGATCAATTTATGCTGGTTCTTTGTACAGTGGGCAGGCTACATGCACATCAAATGAGAGATGTAAATTAATGTGAAAATGAATGTTTGGATAGATGATTCTTGGTGCAACAACAACTACTGAAAGAAATATATACCAGTCAAGAGACATGAAAAATAAAACAATGACAGAGGCGTCATTCAGAATAAAATAGAAGTCTTCTAAAACAACATAGTCCTACGTTACCTTGAGGAAACTGGTTAATATTTATTTGCTTGTGGATCAAATGATCTAATTTCAATAAGAGCGATTCAGGCAGAGAAGAGTGCTATAATTTTAGGTGGGTCCAAAAAAAAATTAGTATTCGTAGGTCATTTTGTCAACAACAAAAATAAAACATTGTGTAACCGGGAGATTGGTAAAGCATTAATAAGTGGCATAATTTCCAACAAAAGGCTTCGAATTGCCCATAGCTGTCTTCCATCGGGGAAAAAAAAATTCGGCAGAACCCAGGCAAGTACAACCTCTTATTCTTATTCTTGAACGACCTGACCCGTACAGCAGAACCTGGACCCGTCCATAACGGTCACTCAAGTCACAGAGTCAGAGAAAAGTGACCATTACAGACAAGTCACCGCTTTGGTCAGGGCCTGAGCTGTGGTGACCTCAACACTTGACAAAGTCAACAGATGGTTTAACACTTGGCCGTCACATCTCGCCAATTGGCAAGAACGCCGGACATCTGATCTCGTCATAAGACGCCGATCGGCGATGTTCACCAGCCAGTTTCTTTGGATTTCCCCCAAAATGCTTGTGATGGCAAGGGTTTTTACTAAATGAGCCTTGTGATGGCAAAGTAATGAAATCTGAAATAGGCCTATTAATTTTACCTTTGCATTTCATGTACAACAGAATTGTTTCTTATCATTAGAAAGAGCTTATTTGTGTTGATTGAATGTACACACTTAGTCTAAGGACAAGCTGGAAGAAAGCTTAAGCAGCAAGTGACCGCTGCTATCTGCAGGTTTTGAGGCTCATTTGCTGCAAAATGACCAACCATGGCCACATTGGATAGGGACCACAGTGGACAGGTTGAAAATATTTTTTAAAATATGAGGGTAACAGAGAACAGTGGCTTTTGTTACAGGTGACCGATACGGCAGGTTCTACAATATTATATATACTGAAAGTTGACAGCTCGGCAATGAATATTTTTCCTTTAAAAAAAATTTATCTTCAGAGAAAACGAGATGACCGTCCAATAACCTACAACTGGTATGATAGACAAACAATCTTGTGAGGTAAAAAAACAACACATACACAACACACATGTAAGTACGTAGAGAAACATAGAATCATAACTGAAACGAGCCGCGCAGAAATTTCCTCATGGTGAGTCCCACAGAGTTGGGTGATGGTCCTGTGGTCTGGTGGTAGATCTGAGGACCATAGAAACAAACACTCAGGCATTTAAAAAAAACATATGGATAAAATCATTAGAATTTTTGTACAGCGCCTAGAGTTGTATTCGTACTGGGAAATGGGGGGGGGGGGGTGTTTATGTTAGGGCCCTATAAAGGTAATCTACATTATCATTCTAGAAAAGTGATTAAAAAAAACCAAATAGACCTGACATAAAGAGCGTCTTGAATGAACAAGTAAAGACAAGAATAATATCATATATTCTTAATCAAATGTTCTTAATCATGGATGACAAAATATTCTTTAAACAGACTCAGTTTCCCTTAGTTGGAGGCCTGTTCGGTTTTTTTTTAGTACAGAGAGATACATGGACACAATAACAGCCATTCAGTTTATTTGTTTGAGTAAAGAGAAGCACATCCACACAATAAACGTCATTTATTAGAGTTGAGAAAAAGTAAGACTGACAGACAAGAACAACAAGGTGAAAGTAAACAAGTAGGACCTTCCACTGGTGCCCTCCAACCACCTGCACAGCCATTCAGAGCAGAGTAAAAGTAAGGCAGATGGACAGAACCAACATAGGACAAGAAAAGAAGAAGCAGGACTAACCCGTGGAACCCTCAAACCACCCATGAAAAATATAACATTTTCACCAACATTTTCACCGAAAACTGGTAAAACAAAGTGATAGAGGTGTGTCGTACACGTGTAAAGATACAGAAAATCCATGTTACGTCCCTATGTACCCCTCCGAACGTATATATATATATATATATATATATATATACAAACAATAGCCACAGCAGGTGGAGGCAATAAAAAGTATGAAGGGGAATTTTCTTTAATGTGGTGGCTTTCCGATAAGACAGACGGACAGATACATTACTAGAGGAAGAAAGCGAGAAAGAGAGATACACAGACAGAAAGGCAAAATTATAATTCAAAGAGACACACAGATGGAGAGAGAGAGAGAGAGAGAGAGAGAGAGAGAGAGAGAGAGAGAGAGAGAGAAAGTCACAAAAATAATCACAGAAAGAGACAGGCAAGGAGAGACAGGCAAAGAGAGACAGACAGACAGAAAGACTGTAGGACAAATATCTTATTCAAAGAGACACACACTGACAGATAAACAGAGAGAGACACAATACAAATATAATCATTAAAAAAGCGACAGACAGACAAACAGACAGACAGATAGACAGACAGACAAACCGACCAGCCAACTGACCAACCGACCAACAGACAGACAGACAGACAGACAGACAAACCGACCAGCCAACTGACCAACCAACCGACAGACAGACAGACAGACAGACAGACAGACAGACAGAGAGAGACAAACAGACAGACAGACAGACAGACCGACCGCCTGACCAACAGACAGACAGACAGACAGACAAACCGACCAGCCGACTGACCGACCAACCAGACAGACAGACAGACAGACAGACAGACAGACAAACAGACAGACAGACAGACAGACAGACAAACAGACAGACAGACAGACAGACAGACTGACAGACAGACTGACACACATACCCTGAACAGATAAGGCTGAATGTCGGAGAAGCTGGTGTCGAAGACCGTATCCTCCTCCTCCCTCACGGGCACACGTGGCACAAACTCGTGGCGGTTGATGATGTCGATGATGCTGAACACTTTCTCCGACATCTGCTCCGTCAGTTTGGCCTTGAACTCCAGCCGCTCTGATTTTAAAAAACACCAATTGCAATACGCAGTGAGAAAAGTTTGTAGTGAACATCAAAACTGACACCGAGCGCGCTCATGTGACCTTAGCAGTTGCGAGCGCCGTAAAACCCTATACTACATACATACAAACTGACACCGAATACATCATGTGAAAGCCATGACTAGGATTGGTTGTTTGTTTGTTTTTTGCTTTTTAGTTTTTGCTTCTGTCCGAGATTTTTTCAGAGCGATGATGTCAGTCTTGCTTGTGTTTGAACCAAACGGTCTGAACTGGGCAAAGTTATTGTCCAGTATGCACGTAGGAAGGTTTTAATTCGAAATGAGAGTGATGGGTAGTTTAGCAAGTATTAAATATGTTCTTTAGTTTTAGTTTTAGTAAGAGTTTCACGGCACTTGCAACACAATAAGGTCATATAAGTGCCGAAGATTAGAGAGGTGTTACAAGAGAGTAACAAATACAAAAAAGAAGAAGGGTAGATAAAGACGATAGATGTTTGATAGGAAAGAAGGAGCAAACCACACCAGAGCACCCGCCAACCACCCACATGGTCTGCACTTGGAAATATTTTTTAATCATTCATCCAATTCATCCTTCTCTTTCGAAGTGGTGAGTACATCTACACTATAAAACAGTTAACAATCTATACTAATGGATATATAATATATATATATATATATATGTGTGTGTCACAACATGGCGGAAGCAGGCGCTCGTCAATATTCGAGGATGTGGAGTTTTTGGTATTATCTGAAAGCTTATTCATGTGCCTTGCTTTCTATGAAAAAAACACCCGTTTAACTTGAATAACAGTCGAAATATTTGCGATTGAAGTGTTTATAAATATATCAACTTCGGCGGCCATTTCCTCGCTAATTTTACCTCTCAAACCAGGCGACCCCCACCTCCTTCAATCGTCAATATCTTGACTTGTACAAAAGATAAATGGGTATTTTTTCCATTGAAAGCAAGGCAAATGAACAGGCTTTAGGACAATAGCAATAACTCCATATGTCCCAAAATTGACGAGCGCCTGATTCCGCAGCGTCGTGACACATTTGTACTCACCGTTCTCGTTGCTGAGGTTGGTCACATCCAGTTTGATGGTCCAGACCTCCCAGGGGGA
This sequence comes from Aplysia californica, assembly GCF_000002075.1. NCBI lineage: Eukaryota > Metazoa > Mollusca > Gastropoda > Aplysiida > Aplysiidae > Aplysia > Aplysia californica. Next base: position 365,807 of record NW_004797792.1, read on the forward strand.
GTTGTCCGCCTGGAACAGCCAGCGGGTCTTGTGCTTCCTGTAGAACTCCAGAGAAATCTGGGGAGAGATACGAACACAAAATGAAATGAGCCTATGTTTACATAGTACAGAACTTTGAGAGAGTGGCTGGTGGGTGCTCAGGTGTGGTTTGATCCTGCATTCCAATGAAACATCTATGTTCATTATCTCTCCTACTTTTTTTCTTTTTATGATGTGACTCTCTAGTAATACCTCAATTCTTTGGCAGTTATATGACCTAAGAGTGTTGAAAGTGCCGTAAAGTTCTCATTAAAACTAAATTTAAACTGAACTTTGTACATTGTATCTTATTCATATAAACTATCTATAGCTTGTGCAGTCAAATCATATCACTCATACTTTGATACTCCTTTGTAAAAAGAAACGGTTTAAATGAACACAAAGATGCAGATCACTACTCATGGCAACACACACACACAAACACACACACACACACACAACACGCACACACAGATGAGTAGTCAGTGGATGGACGTACAAAACAATATTCTCACTCACACACCTGACAATGATTGAATAACTCCTATTGATGATGGTATGAATAAATCTTTACGCCTGTTGATTCTTGCTTTTTACAAAAATAAAAACGTTTACTTCTCACAAATGGCTGATATTCTGATAATAACTCCTATTGATGATGGTATGAATAAACCTTTATACCTATTGTTACTTGTTCCTTTAAAAATGAAACGTTTTTCTTCTCACAAATGGCTGATATTCTGAATTATATTGGTGTTTGGTGTCGGTAATGGTCTCCCATGCTGCTTTCACAATATTGATGTTGTATAAGTCGGTGAAAGAAGTAAGTTTACCTGTCCGGAGTGCTGGCCCTCGCTGGACCTCAGCATGTCCCTGAACTGGGCCACCTCTTTCTTCAGGTACGTGTCCAGCTCGGGACTCACCAGCTTCACCTGAGAAACAGATTGTCGTGATGAAATCAGGCACTCGTCAAAATCATTGAAATCAAAGAAACTGGCATTTTTCTTGCCACTGGGCAGTTGGGTTGTTGTTTTTTATATAATTTTTTTTTTTTTGCTCAACGTCTCTTATGTCCATTTAATGACACATTCCTGCATGGATCTCACTGAAAAATGTTGATCAAAGGCACACAAAATTTAAATTAGCAGGTTCAAATGACTCTCAAGCCTTGGAAGTCACGAAACTTTAGCTGTCATTTTCTTGTTAATTTTACCTCTAACACCAGGTCACCCCCAGCTCCTTCAATCACAAATACTTCCATTTTTCTTTTCATCAAACACTAGACAAATGTTCAAACTTCACATCATACTTGAAGTCCGGTATCTATCATATACTAGACCATCCTGCTCAGTTCTTCTGTTGGCCCCTATACCTTGTGCTGCCTAACACTTTTTTATCATCCAGCCTAGATATTGTCAAACTTACTGACTCTAGCAACCACCTGTTAAAGACAATCACCTGTACCAGCGACCACTTCCCATTGCCCCCTTCCCTCCCTTGCATTTTAAAAATATAACAAAGATACTGTTCAAGAGGACCACCTGTCTAAAATAACCACTTTCCACTTTTCTTCTTTCACAAGACAGTCACTGCAGTGGAACCCACAAGGAGCACGAGGCAGGGGTAGGCCACGGGAAACATGGAGGAGATGCGTGGAAAGGGACATGAGAGAAATGAAGCTCACTTGGAACGAGCTTGGAAGGATCGCTCAGGACAGAGATAAATGGAAGGAGCTTGCATGTGGCCTATTCCCTGCCAGGGGTGAAAGGCATTGATGATGATGATTACATTTCTTCTTGACAATGAGTGATTGGCCTAGACGGGGTCGGCTTTATTTTGACTGCCCATCACTTTGTTTTTACTATCCGACCAAGATATATCCTCTCATTCATTGATTTTACCATTACATCAGATGGAACAAAACAACAGCACTTTAGTCTGTTATTCCCAAAAGCAATTGCAATCTTCCATTCAAAACAGATCTCACTGGCTCAACAACATAGTTGATACCGACAGGGGATGAATGCCTTGAAAAAACTATCATAAACATAGCTCGAGGCTCTTAATTCCAGCAAGCAAAAAAAAAAAAAAACCCTTAGATTTTGGAGTATATACAGTAGAGTTCAAGTGCTGTTCAAATTACAAAAGAAAAATGAACAGGTAGGGACCCTTCTTAAGAGATTTCCACTCCTCCTATGCCAGAAATCCTCTCGTGTTTCGCAATATTTGCAACCTAACCAAGGGGGTGTAACTACAGGTATATTTGCAATAAAATGTCAGCAGCAATTATCTCCCCTGTTTTACTTGTACAAGATCTACACAACATACGTCTGCACATTATTTCACAAGTCCTTCCATAAAATCTGATTCCACTGTATTAGACAGATTAAAAAAACAACAACAACAAAAAACCCACTTTCAAAATGCAACAAACAAAACTTAAAATAACATGAAGTATCGAAACTTAAACACAAAACCTGGCTGCTTGTGAATAAAAAGAAGTATTTTGTCAATGATTATTTATAGAAAGTTTATTTATAGTGGTCTACATATCATCGCTGTTGCAAGCAATCCATTTAAGTCCACATTTTAAGAATTTTCTTTGTTTTTACAACCTTCCAAAGCTTTCAACATCACTAAAATGCAGTTCAATGCAATGGTAAAGGCTTACAATTTTTCTTGCACGACAAAAACCAGTTTTTTGTCTCCGGTGTAAAGAGTACCCAAACGAACTTAAGTGTATTGTTTGCAACACCGACGATCTGTTCCCATTCATGCCACAGGACTACCAGCAAGCTCTACAGGGAACTGAATGACTCGGCTACAGCAGTGATCTTGTGACAACACTGTACTTACATAAGAGAAATCCAAGAAATCGCAGTCCACATCTTGAACCTTCACATGACCGATGGTGAAGTTCTTCTCCTTGTTATAGATGTACTGCACAAAGAAAAGCATACAAAAATCAGTCTCTATTTTCAACCATTATAAACAAAACAATGTTAAAAACAATCAGGAAACCACAAATGCAGGTTTTGGGACACCTGAATAGACATAAGAGTCTTGAACATCCAGCTCTCACTGGCAAAATTGAGGGCAAACGAGGCAGGGCTAGGCCCAGAACAACATACTTAGGGAACCTAAACAAATGGGTAACAGGGAAAGATCAGGGAAACATAGCTTTTTTGAGAGCATCCGAGCAAAGGAATGAATGGAGAACCATGATCGCCGATGTCTGTCGCAGATCTGGGACTGGATGATGATGATGATGATGATGATGATGAACAAAACAAAATAATGATAATAATTCCATTTATAATAAAGCTCATCCATGCTAAACAGCAAGCTCTAAAGGCTTTTCAAGTATATATTAATACCCCTGCAGACCCTAGAGTACTCAGAAATATTCTCAGCTTTTTGAGAAGCATACAGACATCTAGCAGCAGGCCAAAAAAGCCTTTTCATCTTGTAAGCAGCACCTAAAATTTATTTCACAATTTTTCTGGCCTTATTTCATCATAAGTGAAAAAAATTCACAGACAAAAGGAAAGTGATGAAGAAGGAAACAATAATAGTCAATACCTAGCACAACTTCCCTTCCAAAACCTTAATCCTAACTTATATTAAGTATGGGTTTTATGACACTTGTAACATAAATAAGTCATAAGAATGCAAAAGATTAGAGGTGTTACAAGACTTTGACAGGAAAGAAGAATCAAACCACAACAGAGCACCAGTCAACCGCCCACAAAATTTTAACTCACATTCTTCTTTTGGTAGACAGAAAAGATCACTTTTATAACAATAGAGCACTTAAAGGCTAAATTCTTTCTCCATTTAGATTGCTGCCGCACTAGGAGGCTGGCCTCAAGGGTCAAATGAGCTGTCCGGGGAGGGGGAGCTGATCCCCAGGTCCATACAACTTCCCCTGCAGACTGAGGGGTGAGGGCCACAGTAATAACACTAAATGTGAGGCAGCGTTGTGAAATCAGGTGCTCATCAAAATAATGAAATTGAAGAAATTGGCATTTTTCTGCCAGTTTGGTCATCTTTATCAAATTTTTTATTTTGGGCTCAACACCATTGTTCTCCAATAAAGAACACATTTCTGGGTGTATTTTACTGAAAAACGTTAATTAATTAAAGACACAAAAAATGTTAGGTTTTCAGTTTCCACAGACTATCAAAGCTATGAAAATAACCAAAAACTTTGGCAGCCATTTTCTCGCTAACTCTACCTTTGAAACCATTCGACCCCACCTTCTTAAATCTTAAATATCTCGACTTCTATTCAAGATAGATGGGCATTTTTTCACCGATGGCAAGACAATTGAACAATAACTCCGCATGTCCAAAATTTGACGAGCGTCTCATTCCACCACGTCGTGACACAAATACAGTACAGCCCGGATAGGTCCAACACGGAAGACTCGCAATCACACATCCGTCTAACTGTGCTTGCAGTCCCGTTTCTTTTTCTTCTTTTCTTAGTAAGATATCCCTCGAACTACTGAGACTGGTCCCGACAAATTCGAGCTATCTGTGTTATTCTGAGTAAAATATATAATAATAATAAAAAATTACTCTTTTATTTGTCCTGGAAGGGCACTTTGGTTTACAATGGCAAACATACATTTACATACATAAATGTAAACTTTCTCAACACAAAGCACAACAAACTGACACCTAACCGGACTTTCTCTGATGTACCATCTCACCTTCCCCGTGGTCCTGTGAAGCAAAATGGTGTGGAAGAGACTGTGGATGACTTCCTCTATCTGCCGACCCTCCACAGTCTGGTGAGACAAACGACAAGACAAGCAACATTAGGTTTATTGAATATAGAGCAGAGCTGTCATGCTTGTGCCAGTCAGAATGGGAATGAATATTAGTAAGGTAAGATGAGATAAAATGAGATAAGATGGGATGAGATGAAATGAGATAAGATAAGATAAGACAATATAAGATAAGATAAGATAAGATAAATTGACGGCTAACTTGTTTGGTGTTTTACCACGTACACACACACACACACACACACACAAACATCACAATTGGTCGCTTTTAAGGAAAAGCGGGCTATCCGAAAAATGTTGTTTTGAGAAAACCGAAGTTAAAGTTTTTGGATTCTTATTCAGTCTCTTTAAAAGATAAGGAGAGCTTTCTCTATAACCAAAAAATATACACACCAATGAAACCAGACTTCTCCTATAGGTAGGGCAATGTCCAATTTTGGTGTAGGTAAAGATTTCTGGAAACCCCCGAAATATGGGAACCCGCTTGTCCTTAAAAGCGACCAATTCAGAAATTGCAAAAATTTGAGAGGGGCTGAGGGGTGTTTTAACTTAACCAAGCTCTCTATCTTAGCCTTTCACTACACCTCAAACTTCTTTCCTTTTAACTTCTTCTCTAAATTTTATTCCAGCTTTCACATTCCCTCTTTTTTATTAAATGTTCTCAGTCCATAGTTTCTGTTTCCCAGTCATTCTTTTTAAGCTTCACGGAAACTATGAGCACTCCTGTTATTTATTTTCAAATAACTTTGTCTTTTGGAATTTAAGTCTTTTTACGTACAGTTATTGGTAAAGTCATCTAAGACTCCATACCTCTCTATTTGTTACCAAGCCATAATTTAACTTTTTGAAGCTTCAAAGTGACAACCCGTGGAAATTAAACACTTATATTGAATATGTAATTTAAAAATCATGATCACACCCTGAAAATACTACTAATTTAAATTTAGTCTCCTTAAACAAAAGACAAAGAGTCAAATTGTAGTAGTATTATTTCTCTCCATCATCTCCACATACATCATCAATACTATTTGAATTCTTCTAATTAACATTATCATTATTAGGGACAGGCTTGCCTATTTTTTTACAGGCACACAGAAAGCAATAGTCACTCATATACATCGAAAAATTCAATTTTGGAGAAATAATAATAGGGAAAACAAATCAGATAAAAAGACAAGATAATCATACCAGCTCCATTACTTGAGACCGAGCATTCATCTTGGTTGCTTTTCAGTTCCGGCTGCGCGCGACTGAGAGGGTGGATGTGACTCAATGATGTCGTACTGGGTACTCCAGCTTTCAAACTGCTATCCCATATCACAAAAACTGATGGCAACTGAAACCATGAAAGAAAAGAAAAATATATGACGGGTAGCCAGTGAGATAACAATGACATAGCCTAGTCGAATCTGTATCATGCCGCAGCAAACACAAGCTTAAGTCAAAGCCACAAAGAAAGGACCCTGGCCTGAGGAAAAGTATTATACAGCATCAATCACCCGCCCTTTTAATTCAAAATATCAACTCTCAGTCTTACCATGCAATGTTCTCCACTTATTAAATCATCAACTTTTTTGGGGGGAGGGGGGGGGGGGGGGGGACAAAAACTGGCTGGACAAGAACAAAGAAGCAGAGTACATTACTATAAGAATGGAGAAATGAACTTTCAGTTGTCAAAGTTAGTCCTTAGCGATTAGTCAAACTTGGTCATTTTCAGTTTCATAGGGTTTCGCACATAGGCCCAGCAGGGTTTTTTGGTTTATATTCTAAGCAACTTTTTTTTACTCAAACTCAAATGACAAAAATGACATTATAATTTAATGATTTTATTGAGACAGCCAGGCGCTCGTCAAAATAATGAAATAGAAGAAAACGACATGATTCTTCCCATTTGGAAAATTTTAAGGAATCTCATTTTTTTGCTCAAAAACACCTTTTATGTCCATTTAAAACAATGCTATGTGTGGCTTTTTCTCAAAATTGTTGATTAAAGGCACACCAAAAACTGAAATTTACAGAGTTTCCAATGACTCTCAAGCTTTGGAAGTCGCCAAACTTGGACGTCCATTTTCTCTCTAATTTTACTTCTGAAAACAAGTGACCCCAATAGCTTCAATTCGAAATATCGCGACTTCTATTCAAGACAGAAGAAGGATAATTTTTTCATTGAAAGCCAGACAAATGAACAAGATTTAAGATGATACTGATAACTCCATATATATATATGCCCCAAAACTGATGAGTGTCTGATTCCACCGCGTCGTGACACATATATAATTATACAGGCCTAGAAGAGTTACCCCTCGCAAATCAATTATTTTCAAGACAATTTCAAATCTAATTGTAAAATATCAAATTATGGGTAATTATGCCCCCCTGTAACCCCCCAGATTTTCTTTTACCCCATTGGGGCAGGCCCCCCTGGAACCCCCCGATTGGTCCAAAGCATGTCGATCTCGGTTAAAAACAATCAAATATTTCAAAAACTATTAACCCTCATTCTGCGGGAGCCGGGTTTATGTAGCCCGATAAGCCTATTTCGGCACCTCGCCTGCGTTCTGGTCCCGAGTCAGTGTAGCTCCTGGCTCAGCGCACGCGCATCCTCTTACGTGTCATTCGGGTCCCGAGTCGGATCCCCATTCACGCAGGTCAAGTGTGTGTGCGTCAGTCTGCATGAGTTTGTGTGCGTTTGTGGCCTTCTTCTAGAACCACCTGCGTTGGTTCCTAATCGAGGCATACGTCTCATTCAAAACATGCCAAGTTGATAGCTCTAGATGTTTGTCCAATGAAATTATAGAAGAAATTGACCCACTTAGACATGAGGAGCTCGAAAGGATAGTCAGGAAACAAGACTTCCATTTTTCTATACAAAATATTTCAAATGAGCTTGATTTTGTATGAAATGATACTACCTGATAAATAATGAGCTTGTTTAATAGTTTTGAATACCCTTGTGCAGGTACAAAGAACAATTTGAGTGTAAAACATTCGGAAATTGACCTAAATTATCCCTTTTCGAACCTCAGGTCATTCATAACAACAAGAGCGTCCAGAAAGGTTATTCAAATGGGCGTAACTACTCGTAATGTCTTATCAGCTTGTGAGAGGGGGTTATTCATGTGTTTGTAACACTTTATTATAAATAGAATGCTATGAAGGATAGAGCGTTTTTTTCATCATCAAGATCAGTTAACACACTCCCGCGGTATTCATGGCCAAAACACACGTTTCCCGGCGCGCGCGCTGTACACCAACAGTACACACTGAGTGACCCCGGCGGCCTGCCCGGCGAGTCCGACGTAATCGGTTGCTGATAAGATACGCATCTGGGCACAGACGCAGGATAAGAAGACTATAAGAGTTAATTTGCGACGGAAATGAAGTTGATATTCGTGTTCAGCGCATCAATATTTAGTAGAATTTAGACAACTGGTAGCTGAGTGTGAGACGGGAGGGAAAGTAAAAAAAATACCAAATCTAGAGTCCAGATTAGATTCCTAGATGTAGACATGTCAATATCAACAATGATCAATCATTGAAATTCATCTAAAAATAAAAATCTATCGATATTTCGACAGTCAAAAGATGAGGCCCTGCGTGTCTAGCAACAGAATCGAGACTAGAACTACACTAAAGATTCGTGTCCCGCGTTTGACGAACAAAACGATCTTACCTTGAGAAACTTCAAACCGATTATAAACAAGGCGAAAAAATAACGCACTAATCTGTCATCACAGTCATTTTCTTTGTTGATCTCGACCGATTTTCATCGTGAGATTTATTTATGTTATGATTCCGTGGTTTCCGTTTCCGGTAAAACTCAACCTCTGAACTTTGAACCCAGAATAAGTTGCTTTATTCGGTGAAGAGTCAAATTGGACACCCACGTTTCCAACTACCGCTTCGGAGTTCGATTCATTCTTATCGAATCCTCAGTGCGGAGTTTTGTTTCAATTTGTTGAGAATTGCCTTCACAATATGGTTCCCTATTCTCTTCATAGCATTAATTTGGACATAATTTGCAGCTACAATGTCGTCACATGACAACTTGACACTCACATAATCCATAACGACAATCAACGTGCAGCAAAAATACAACAATATACGTAAAATACATGTATAATAATATAAATTTAGTGAGAGGGATAGGCCTACAACATTCCAGAAGAAAGACCAGGTTGCTCCATATAATTCTCCTCACGTACACGGAAATCAAATTCGGGTCTGCTACAACACATATGTGTGCTCGTTGTTTGTGTGTGTGTGTGTGTGTGTGTGTGCTCGTTGTTTGTGTGTGTGTATGTGTGTGTGTGTGTGTGTGTGTGTGTGTGTGTGTGTGTGCGCGAGAGTGGGTGTGTGCGAAAGTGGGTGTGTGCGCGTGTGTGTGCAGTGTTGTGTAATGTCCTAAAACTGAACACATATTTTATCAGTTTGTATTAGTTTATTGAGAGAGGAGCAGAGAGAGAGAGAGAGAGAGAGAGA